>NC_045169.1:24253581-24398938 GCF_900700415.2 Clupea harengus | reverse complement strand
TAGACATTCTTTCTGTTCATCTGGATCATTTACATAAAAAAATGCCATGAGTTCATTTTCTGCTTCTGCAAGCTAACTGGGGGTTTGTTCACCTCTGGTGTTTTCCTGTTCCAGGGGAGATATTTATAGACAACCTGCTTCCGGATAAGAGGAGTGGCAGCGGTGTCTTCTTTGACAATTTCGCCATCTTTTTTCCATCTGCTATTGGCATCCTTTCTGGGGCCAACATCTCTGGAGACTTAAAGGTACCCGTTAGCAAATTACTAGACTTAAAGGTACCCGTTAGAAAATCACTAGACTTAAAGGTACCCGTTAGCAAATCGCTAGACTTAAAGGTACCCGTTAACAAATCACTAGACTTAAAGGTACCCGTTAGCAAATCACTAGACTTAAAGGTACCTGTTAGCAAATTACTAGACTAAAGCCTCCACTAATATTCTGATTAAAATATCATTTTCACCACTGTGTAGATTCACTGGAAATGTGCCTACGGCCTTCCGTGCATTCTGTTTGATCCAGTGACATATAATTAATGTATTCAAAAATACGATCTATCTTCTCTCGTCTGTTTGTCTTTTACAAACCCTTTCTCATATTTCTGTGATTCTGCACAGGACCCGGAGCATGCCATACCCAAGGGAACTCTCTTGGCCATACTCCTCACCACCATCAGCTATCTGGCCATCTCTGCAACAGTGGGTAAGAGGAGAACTCACACACACCCGCACACACACGCACACACGCACGCACGCACGCACGCACGCACGCACGCACGCACGCACGCACGCACGCACGCACGCACGCGCACACACACACACAGACACACACTCACACTCTCACTCAAACACACACACTCACACACACACACACACACACACACACACACACACACACTCACACTCTCACTCTGGACTTGCGGCAGTGTGTTGGTGTGTTGACATGTGTGCAGGCACATTCATATTACGACACGAGCTCGGGGAGAACTCTGTGTGCATCAGGAAACCACATTTTGTCGTGATGCAACTGTGGCACTGTTCAAAGTTGGTCTGCATGTTTGAGGATTTAAAAAAAGAGTCAGAAAACGGAAGGTGAATGCACAAAGAACTGCGTAATTGTTTTATGTACGCATGGAGGTGTGTGTGAATATGTGTGTGTGTGCGTGTATGTGTGTGTGTGTTTTTGTGTGTGTGTGTGTGTGTGTGTGTGTGTGTGCACATATCACCATGGAAATATATGTTTTTTGTTGATGTATGTATGTTTGTTTTGTGATTGCTGAGTATGTATGTTTGTTTTGTGATTGCTGAGTATGTATGTTTGTTTTTCAAACAAGCCGATGATTTTTGTTGTTGACACAAAAACATTTACACACACACACTCACACGCACACGCACACGCACACGCACACGCACACGCACACGCACACGCACACGCACACACACACACACACACACACACACACTGTCTCCCCTCAAGGCTCGTGTGTGATCCGTGATGCCACAGGAGACCTGAACGACAGCGTGCCCTTGCTGAATGGGTCTGATGTGTGTGAGGGGCTGGGCTGTGGCTTCGGCTGGAACTTCACTCGTTGCTCACAGGGAGCGGACTGCATGTACGGCCTCGCACAAGACAGACAGGTGAACACTCACACACTCACACACTCACACACGCACACACTCACACACGCACACACTCACACACTCACACACTCACACACGCACACACGCACACTCACACACTCACACACTCACACACTCACACACTCACACACGCACACACTCACACACGCACACACGCACACACTCACACACTCACACACGCACACACGCACACACTCACACACGCACACACGCACACACTCACACACTCACACACGCACACACTCACACACTCACACACTCACACACTCACACACTCACACACGCACACACTCACACACTCACATACTCACACACTCACACGGAGCGGACTGCATGTACGGCCTCGCACAAGACAGACAGGTGAACACTCACACACTCACACACTCACACACTCACACACGCACACGGAGCGGACTGCATGTACGGCCTCGCACAGAATAGACAGGTGAACACTCACACACTCACACACTCACACACTCACACACTCACACACTCACACACTCACTCACACGGAGCGGACTGCATGTACGGCCTCGCACAGAACAGACAGGTAAACAGTGCTCACTGACATTAAGGACTGGGAACTTTGGTTTGCTTCAGAACACTTTTAAGAATGTCAAAAATCACTTCAACTCATTGTCAACACATAACATTTATCATACTAATGATGACACAATCAAAATGTAATGTGACTACTAAATATTAATACTATCTAAAGGGTTCAGGTTGATTAAATAATGCATAGTATGGTATGACTTCAAAGACGCAAGGAATGATTTCTTAGGGAAATGTGCAATTTGTTTTTTATTTTATACTTTTGAAGTTGGACACATACTGTATAAAAATAGTGTCTGTGTAGAGGGACCTATATCTAGATATTTTTATTAACTCATTAGTCCAACCAAACATCAAAAACCCAAAGTCCTGATAACTCACTGATAAAATGTGTCCGTCAGGCTTTAGCGAGTACATAGCCTCCCTATCTCTCCATCTCTCCATCGCTCAGGTGCTAAGGTTGGTGTCAGGTTTCGGACCTCTCATCCTTGCCGGGATCTTTGCTGCAAGTCTGTCCTCTGCTCTGGCCTTCCTGGTCTCTGCCCCGAAGGTGTTCCAGGTGAGTGTCTCTCTAATTCATCTTCATTATGTTAAACAATAACATTTTTATAATTTGCTAGGTTTAGTGTTGAGTAGCATGCAGTTAGTCACTGGTCCAAGATTTGAGATGAGATTAACTACCAAACATTATTTAAATCACTCCATCATAAATATTGAAAATAGTTATATCTACAGTACATTCATCAGTTCTCAACAGCCAATGTATGTTCTACGTAATGTTTTAGTACAAAATCTTGTCTCTCTTTTCTTTTTGTTGCAGTGTCTTTGCAGAGACAAGATATACCCCTATATTGGCTTTTTTGCAAAGGGTTATGGGAAGAATGATGAGCCTCTACGTGCTTATGTTCTGACTTACTTTATTGCTTTGGCCTTCATTCTGATTGGTGAGTTTCAGCATGACAGTTTAGTGTAGTGTACTTATCTCTTTCTCTCTCTTTTTATCAACATGATTGTTGTTTAGTGTAGTGTACTTATCTCTCTCTCTCTCTCTTTTCTCTCAGGGTCCTTAGATGTCATTGCCCCTCTCATCTCAAACTTCTTCCTCTGCTCCTATGCTCTGATCAACTTCAGTTGTTTCCACGCCTCCATCACCAACTCGCCAGGTGGGTTTACCCAAAGGCCAAGGGTGCCATAGCACAGTAACACCACCCAATCACAGACAAAGATTGCAGGACGGTTTTACAGAAAACTCACCCGTAGCATATGTCCAAATAACACGTAAAATAATCAAATACGTGGAGCTGAGCTACACGATCAATGATCAGTGTGAACATAAGACTATATTCCTGTATTACTGACATTATTTCTGAATCTTGGAATCTACTGCAACTACTTCTACATATAGTTTTTGTATTCTACAAAAGCACAAATGGCAGTTTTGCCTACTTGTGACTACCAGTATCGCTAGTATCTCGGTTGTGAGTGCCGTGGATCCAAGTGTGGTAAGTAAGATGTTAAATTATATTCTCTGACCTTTTTCAAAATGTGCTGCATGACTCATGACCCCCCCCCCCATCCCCCCCCCCCACACACACACACACACGCACACACACACACACACACACACACAGGCTGGAGACCTTCATTTCGGTACTACAACCACTGGACAGCACTCTTTGGGGCCATCATCTCCGTGGTGCTCATGTTCCTGCTGACCTGGTGGGCAGCCCTCATCACCTTCAGCCTCATCCTCTTCCTCCTGGGATATGTCACCTACAAGAAGCCAGGTGAGCTCTTTCAGCCTCATCCTCTTCCTCCTGGGCTACGTCACCTACAAGAAGCCAGGTGAGCTCTTTCAGACTCATCCTCTTCCTCCTGGGCTGTCACCTACAAGAAGCCAGGTGAGCTCGGGCACAAAATGCCGGTCAAAGATTTGAATGAGAGATTACTGAATACCGGGAGAAGTTGAATAGTTGAGTTGACATACTCTTCAACTTCAACTATATACACTATATACGTTTAAGTTTAATTAACCTATATATGGCTCAGTAGATCTTCCCACCACCAAGCATAAAAGATGGAGAAACAAGTTCATATTTAGTTTGTGGACTTTTTGGTGTATGTCTGTGCAGGGGGAATTGCCTAATACATTTGATAAAGTTTAGTTTAATATGGCAGTAGATCTAATATGTCTAATATGGTAACATTGTCCCAATGTGTTTGTCATGCAGAGGTGAACTGGGGCTTGTCTGTGCAGGCTAGGGTTAGAAAATAAGTATCTTTAAGGTAGTATATTTATACTGTGTGTGTGTGTGTGTGTGTGTGTGTGTGTGTGTGTGTGTGTGTGCATGTGTGTGTTTGTGTGTGTGTGTGTGTGTGTGTGTGTGTGTGTGTGTGTGTGTAGAGGTGAACTGGGGCTCGTCTGTGCAGGCTAGCACCTACAAGATGGCTCTGTCCTACTCAGTGTCTCTGTCAGGGGTGGAGGACCACGTCAAGAACTACAGGTGAGTTTAGACTGGAGTACTTGTGTTTAGAACCTTAAAGAACTACAGGTGAGTTTAGACTGGAGTACTTGTGTGTAGCACTACAGGTGAGTTTAGACTGGAGTACTTGTGTGTAGTACCTTAAACAGGCTTACATATAACCAGGGGCGGACTGGGGGGAAAAAGTGGCCCGGGAGTTACTGTCAGACCGGCCCACTTAATACACGGCGCGTTGCCCACTCAATGCATCACACGTTTTGACCAGTCGGTCGCCTATTTGGAAAAATACCCATACACTTAACATTATTTTGGATGATTACAAAGAAATGACATCATTTATGGTTTTTTAAATAACATTTGGATTCACCAATTTGACTGGATGGACACATGAAATAAAATGATACTGGCTATTGTAACACTCCAAGGTAGGTATAGTTTGCTAGATGAATATGCTTAACTCTGGGCTAGTATCAGATGGTTGTATGTATAACTACAGAGCCTTAAGGAATGAATGTCAGCAGAGACAGACCACACAATAAAGAAACTGGAATCAGAGGGTAGAATTAGTAGGAACCAGTGGCGGCTCCTGAAAAAATTATCAAGGGGGCATATTTTTGATAATGATTAAGGCGACCCATTCAGTAGTTACATTAAGCAAGACAATTGTATCAATTTGTTGTTAGCTGATTAACTCATACAGCAATACTTACATAGCTAGAGTAGCTATTTACAGGTGGAAATCTATGAAAGAAAGTTGCATCCAGGAGCCTTCATAAGCAAACATGATGTGGCTCCACCTTAAAATATCCCACTTTTTCATTATCCACATGTCTCAAAAGTTGTATGATGTGATATGTCCAGTAACAACATAAAGAAGGGGGCAACATATAAGTCAAAACCAGCAATATTTATTGACTGATCTTGAAAGTAGTGGCTTACAAAAGCTAAATAAGTCATCACATAGAAAATAACTCAGTGTTAGTGCAAGGAGCGAACATTCACACTGTAAAACCTATGAAAAGTGACAATGGTATATAGGAATACAGACCGGGTTAGCCACTTCACAGCCTGCTAGCCACGATTTTCTTTCATTGCAATTCTTGGATGTAGGATTCCCCCCCCTTTTTGTAGAAACCTGTTGAATGGATACATTTGGTCTAGGAAGTCCTAAATGTTTTGTTGTCAATGTATCTTCATTAGTACGCCGACTTTCAAAGAGCGAATCGAGTTGTTGCACACTGAATGTTAAAAATGGATTTAACATGAGAGTCAATGAGAGAGATCTGGGGCGATTTCCAGTTTGCCCAAAAAGGGGCGGGGTCATTTGAAGCACCACGTTTGCCTGACTGTTGCCTGAGTGACTGTTGGCTGATTCGACAATGACATTCAGAGGCAGATCAGACGGTCTAGTGGTAGAATCCAACAGAAAAGAAAACTCCTTTTCCCGTAGGCAGTGCGTCGCCCCATTCGCCCTTATGGACAAGCCGCCCATGAACTATATTGTAGAAATGAACAGTACAGAACATACGATGGGGTGTGAACATCAATGGTATCAGTAGTGTTGCATGCTGGGTGTGTGATTGTTTGTGTGTGGGGGGGGGGTGTTGAAGGTGTCTGCGAGCAAGTGATGCAAGTGTTGAGTAGGCTAGAGTTATTGACATTTAATAACGCCTAAAACAAAGTTAGACTGACGGAAGACATTAGATGAGTAAAGAAGAAAACATTTCGGAAAATAAGCACCATGAGTGTAAATACAGATCGCGAGGAGTAGTATAAATTTCAGTCAGTAATTATTCTAAGCCATAATCATTAGAGTCATTTATACGTGTTCTGTCAAACTCAGAACATAGGCAGTGCCAGCGATGTCGGTGGCTAGGGCCGGCTTGAGATAGGGGTAGGCCGGTGTTTTGGACCATCCCAACCCCGTCGGCCCACCGGGGATTCCCCCGGTATCCCCGATGGCCAGTCCGCCCCTGCATATAACAGAGAAGAACTACAGGTGAGTTTAGCAAAAGCAATGAGCTAGAGTCTGGACTGATGCTGTTGGCTACAAACTGTATTATTGTGAGTCGTTTGTGAGTATGTTTTATAAATCCTCAGGACAATGGGACGATAGATTTAAGAAGATAACACTAACCTCACTAACCTCTGGCTTCTTGTGGTTCTTTCTCTTAGGCCCCAGTGTCTGGTGCTAACAGGGCCCCCGGTTCTACGTCCAGCGCTGGTGGACTTTGTGGGCTCCTTCACTAAGAACATCAGTCTGATGATCTGTGGGGACATCCTCATGGTAGGCCCAAAGGGAAGGCTTCTTGAAAGGGAGGCCTTTGCTTTACACATGAGACAGATCCAAAGTGGATTCAACTACATCTGCCCCTCCACCGTTTAATGACTTGATGAAATGTGTGCTCTCGCTCTCTCTCTCTCTCTCTCTCTCTCTCTCTCTCTCTCTCTCTCTCTCTCTCTCTCTCTCTCTCTCCTCTCTCTCTCTTTCTCCCTCTATCCAAGGAGGATAAGATGGCTCTTGCCCAGCGCAGTACTGACAGTCTTGTGAAATGGCTAAACTGCCGAAAGGTTCGTTCCTTCTACACTCTGCTCAATGGAGACAGTCTGAGAGACGGAGCGCGGACACTTATGCAGGTGAATAATGATTAAATGATAATTTAACCTCGGACAAAACAGCCATTATATTCTTGCTTCATTTATTCTCCATTTACCAATTTACACATTTTAAAACAATACATGAGCGACATGTCCATGGCGCTAACAACTATGTGGCTTGGGCTTAAACCAGCTGTTCTCACATGTGGAGGAGAACCAGACACGTCCAACAACAGCAGTCCACCACAACGTGTGTGTGTGTGTGTGTGTGTGTGTGTGTGTGTGTGTGTGTGTGTGTGTGTGTGTGTGTGTGTGTGTGTGTCTCCAATGCCCTGTGCAAGGAAGTTGTGCTTTGCAACCACAGCAAGGAACAGAAGCTGAGAATTTGTTGTCTTGGTTGAAAATAGGGATACATCATCATATGTTCTGAGAGCAGTGGTATTAAAATCAGTTACACACTCAAGTCCCTTCACATATGTCAAATAAAGAATGACTTTAGATATGTATTATTGTTATTATATACATAATAATAAACAGCACTTTTGTCATGTTTAAATGTTCTTATATTGACTGTTTTTTACTATAGGCCACAGGTCTGGGTAAACTAAAGCCCAACACTCTGGTTATGGGATTTAAGACAAACTGGAGAGAGTGCTCCCCCTACAGCCTGGAGGACTATGTGAACACTATCTAGTGAGTATCTAGTGAGCATCTAGTGAGCTGAAATAGTGATTGTCTTGTAGCTTGTCCTTGATTTCACCCACACTTCTCAGATACTTGTTTTTGTGATGAGTTCAGCTCAGTTCAGTCGGATGGATTTGATCTGAAACATTTGTTAATTCCTTACTAACATGAGTTTGATTTTGGCTGGGACTTTGTGTGCTTGCCTGTAAGTGAGCGTGCCTGGGTTTGAGTATCGACATGTAGGTCAAGTAATTATTTATTCAAAATCTCAAAGTACCCTTAATATCGATTTACCATCCCCCTGATCCCATTGTTATTTGTACATGTTCTTCTCCTTTATCTCGAGTCTTATCTTAACCTTGCGCCCTCGATTGTTTTAGTGATACATTTGACGCAAACTATGGCGTGTGCATTCTGAGAATGATGGAGGGCCTTGACATCACCGAAGAGATGTTATGTGAAGGTCAGGACTGCACTGTTCGCCTTTGCAAAATGTGTGTCTATGGTGACAGGGTACATTAAGGTTGTTCGCTCTGCAGGCCAAATGTAAGTGGGTTTTAATGAGTTTGTTGTCACTGGACTGAAGCTGCTAATGGGGTGCCAGCTGATAAAAAGCCCCTGCCAGAGTGATCTGGGACGGCAAGAAATCAAGGCATGTGGTGGATAAATAATCACTTACTCTTACATCAATAACACATGACTGTAGTCGCTCATGTTACGGTGTCCAACACAGAGTTCCAAAAACCAAAAGCTAAGCGCTTGTAAATATCTTGGTAACTTCATTACCTAAGGCACTGGCATTATTATCAACATTACGCTTTAATTGCCATAATAATAATGATGAAAGTGATTATTAAAACAACCATGATTTAGCTGTCGAATGATGACGAGGAGGATAATAATGATGAAAGTGATTATTAAAACAACCATGATTTAGCTGCCGAATGATGACGAGGAGGGTAATAGTGATGAAAGTGATTATTAAAACAGCATCATTGATCAGTTCTTGTCAAAGATACCTGATCTTCTCTGTGCTCTTCAGATAATGCTGCCTTTGAACCAGATGAACCCCCCCAGCAACAGTGCACCGATGACACTGCTTCCACAGCGCCATCTCCTTCAGGTACAACATCTCAGTCATACGTGTTGATATCCGATAACAGATAACATACTGAGACCACCGCTGCTGACCAGTATCTGGTTTCCCCTGTGCTCAGATGCACACAACTCCCAGCAAGACCACCACATTCCCAGCAATCAGACCACTACAGTCTTCCAGAACAAACAAGGGAAGAGGACCGTTGACGTATACTGGATATCTGATGACGGAGGTGAATACGTATGCCTGTAGGCAAACATATCGAGCAGATTTGTGAACTATTCCTCCTCACAAATATGCCTGTCTGTCTGTCTGTCTGTCTGTCTGTCTGTCTGTCTGTCTGTCTGTCTGCCTGTCTGCCTGTCTGTCTGTCTGCCTGTCTGTCTATCTGTCTGTCTGTCCAGGTCTGACCCTGTTGATTCCGTACCTGCTGACTAGAAGGAAGCGCTGGCGCCATTGTAAGGTGCGTGTCTTCGTAGTGGGGCAACAGCAGACCATTGAGGAGGATCGCAAAGAGTGAGTTTGGGCAATACATTCTGTGACAAAGTTACAAGATAATTAATCTTAAAGACAATTCTCTCTCTTTCCCTCTCTCTCTCTCTCTCTCTCTTCATCTCTTGTTCTCTAGCTTTCTTTCCCCAGCCATCTTTCTTTCATTCTTGCATAGTCACTCAGAAGAGCTAAACACAGACTTGTCAACATTAATACTCTTTTTAAAATCATACTTTCCCCCTTCTTCACTTTAGGATGGTGTGTTTGCTTCAAAGTTTTCGCCTGGATGTCCACGATGTCATCGTCATAACAGATAGCGAGCGCCCCCCACTGGCCAAAAGGTTTGCGTCTGGTTTTACACATCCCAGTAGTACTTGTGTCGGGTGTATAGGATTGCTGAATTTGGGTCTCAGCAAACAACTCATGTACAACTTTGTTGCAATGAAAGAACAAAATATCAAATGAAATAGGATTACAAAGGATTACATTTTTTTATGAACGTAGCTTTCTGTTTGAATCAAAATGAAATAAATTCCTTTCCAGAATAACATTAAACCTCTCTGTGTTCCCTTTTTCAGCCTGATGAGATTTGAGAACTCTATCGCCCCCTTCAGGCTGAGAAGTGGAGAGCAGGAGGGTGGCATTGTGCACCCAGGAAAGGCAGAGAGTCCCTGGAGGGTGTCTGACAAAGAACTGGATGCACTTAGACTCAAGGTGTGTGTGTGTGTGTGTCTGTGTGTGTGTGTGTGTGTGTGTTTTTGTGTATGTGTGTGTGTGTGTGTGTGGTGTGTCTGTGTATGTGTGTGTGTGTGTGTGTGTGTGGGGGGGGGGGGGGGGGGGTGGGGTGGGGTGTTTCTTTCACCTTGAACTAAAGAAATAATTTGTCTGTATCGTGACATTTGGAGTATTCAATATACCCCTCTTTCTCTGCTCTCTCTCTCACACAAACTCACTCACTCACTCTCTTCCCCTGTCAGTCTGAGAGGAAGGTGCGTCTGAATGAGATCATTCGGAGGAATTCCAAGCACGCTGCGCTGGTCATTGTGTGAGTATGGATCTGTGCACTCTGACACTGTAGGCCAGGCTCACTGTGTGTGTCACAGAGATAAGGAGAAGCAC
Organism: Clupea harengus; assembly: GCF_900700415.2. Lineage (NCBI taxonomy): Eukaryota > Metazoa > Chordata > Actinopteri > Clupeiformes > Clupeidae > Clupea > Clupea harengus. The sequence continues at coordinate 24,388,271 of NC_045169.1, read as the reverse complement.
AACACTCTCTAACCCAGTCACATCCCAGAGGAGCGGCATTCGATAAATATCATCATATGTCATGTATGCTTAAATATAGACCATGAGGCTATAACAATATAAAGCAACATTGCATCAGATGTGATACATACCGTATCTGAAGAGATGTCATAAGCGCTGTGTTTAAATATGATGTTTACATTTAAATTGTACTCATCTGTGTGTTGTGTATGGATTGTGTGTGTCTGTGTGCATCCTATTGTTTATTGTGTCTGTGTATGTGTGTGTGTGTGTGTGTGTGTGTGTGTGTGTGTGTGTGTGTGTGTGTATGTGGGTGTGTGTCTGTGTGTGTCTGCATGTGGGTGTGTGTCTCTGTGTGTGTGTGTGTGTGTGTGTGTCTCTGTGTGTGTGTGTGTGTGTGTGTGTGTGTGTGTGTGTGTGTGTCTGTGTGTGTCTGCATGTGGGTGTGTGTCTCTTTGTGTGTGTGTGTGTCTCTCTGTGTGTGTGTGTGTCTCTCTGTGTGTGTGTGTGTGTGTGTGTGTGTGTGTGTGTGTGTGTGTGTGTGTGTGTGTGAGTGTGTATTTGTGTGTGTGTGTGTGTGTGTGTGTATGTGTGTATGTGTGTGAGTGTGTGTTTATGTGTGTGTTTATGTGTGTGTGTGTGTGTGTGAGTGTGTATTTGTGTGTGTGTGTGTGTGTGTGTGTGTGTGTGTGTGTGTGTGTGTGTGTGCGCGCGTTCCTTCAGGAGTTTGCCTGTACCCCAGAGTGACTGTCCCAGCTCTCTCTACATGGCCTGGCTGGACTCTCTGACCTTTGGCCTCCACTGTCCAGCTCTGCTCATACGAGGCAACCAGCAGGATGTGCTCACCTTCTACTGCCAGTGAAGAGAAAGACACACTCCGCTTACGTCTGATTGGACCTCACTGCTTGCCGTTGTGATTTCCTCTTCCTGTTCAGAACGGATGGATGAGAATCTAATAATTAATAGATTTCAGCTAACCAAAGATTATTTGGTCTATTTATGGAACTACAGCTGCTGCCAAATAAATCAAGGACCTTAGAAAATATTTATATAAAAGTACTTAATTCAGAATTAATTCATGGTAATATTTAATTATCGTCACCGTTGTACAACACAGCTCCATAATGCAGCATGCGTTGTTTGAACTGATTTCTGATGGAACAGGTGGAGGTAGAGATATACATACAGATACGATGAAAGTGATTATTAAAACAACCATGATTTAGCTGCCGAATGATGACGAGGAGGATAATAGTGATGAAAGTGATTATTAAAACAACCATGATTTAGCTGCCGAATGATGACGAGGAGGATAATAATGATGAAAGTGATTATTAAAACAACCATGATTTACCTGCTGAATGATGACGAGGAGGATAATAGTGATGAAAGTGATTATTAAAACAACCATGATTTAGCTGCCGAATGATGACAAGGAGGATAATAATGATGAAAGTGATTATTAAAACAACCATGATTTAGCTGCCGAATGATGACAAGGAGGATAATAATGATGAAAGTGGATGCTGGTGGTGATGATTTCTCAGGGTTTGTTTAAAAAGAGAACTGGTCTCAGTCTGTTTTTCTGCACTTAGATTGTCTGTCTAGAATAGCATGCATACTGCGTACTGATAATTTAGTGCAGTACAGTGCACACTAGACATGTTCGTTATGTCCTGTTGGAGTCTGTGGTCATTCTTGGCATTTGTGTGTAGAATCTGTGAAACCGTTTTGTTCTGTTCATGTATGTTTTGATGAAATTCTTGAGATGGGGTTTAATAGAGATATTTTCTTTTCCATCCTGCATCCATGTGTTTTCTGTTTGTGTCTTTTGAATGGTGACAATCAATAGACGTCAACATTCCTTCTCCAACAGTATTTATTTGTTTGAGATTTCCACAAAGGTACGGTCAAGGCAAGCAAGACACTCAGTCTTGGTATGTTGCTTTTACGATTGATGGCTGGATAGGTAGAAGGCTACACTAATCAAACCCATTAGTTTGGAGAAGAAAACTGTATATTAACATACATATTATACAGACATATATAACATACATATATTGACATTAAAAGTTTTACAATACTGCATATAATAGAAACAAATAGTGTATTAAGTTATTATAACTACACATGCTGCAACTCTAAGAGGTTAAAGGCACTCATTGTGAATGGGATTCATATGTACATAAGGCCTTTAACAATATACCATACCTTTGATATATTTATCATATCATGGCATCAAAGCCATGACCATATTAATATTCATCTAAACCATAATCTGAGTGACATTCTCCAAAAATGGCAATACTAAACTGTCTTAAAGATATTAAGGAATTATTTCACAGTATTTTCACGTTCCACTTTTGGTACCGTTCTCTGTCTATAGTTTCTCAAGCATCTAATGGTCACAGCTCTCCACTGGGTCAGGAAGTGATGTAACAAAGAAATGCCACCTGTTTTTTCAGGCAACAGGAAATTAGGTCACATAGCTAACCATAGTTCCATTACATAAACATGAAACAGGCAGATCAGTATTCAACTCTTATGGCCCTTTAGTCTAAAGCTATTTTAGCAGGTAGAGCGACAGCAGCAGCAGCCCCCATCCAATGCACTTTGGCTGCTTGGCTTCAGAAGGCCAATAAGCAATCACAGTCTATTATAAGTCTATGTTCCCTACACATTTACTGCAAAAAGACATTCAACTTTCCCACTAAACACTTTCCTTCAGAAGCAAGAGTTGAGGTGAACAAACAAGTCACTCGTTGCAGGAGTTAATAACACCCATAGAGGCCCAGGCAATGAATGATAACAATAGGGAAGGTCCACCAGAGGTCCATTAAGGCCCCTTGGAGTGTGTCTTCCTCTTCACTGGCAGTAGAAGGTGAGCACATTCTGCTGGTTGCCTCGTATGAGCAGAGCTGGACAGTGGAGGCCACAGGTCAGAGAGTCCAGCCAGGCCATGTAGAGAGAGCTGGGACAGTCACTCTGGGGTACAGGCAAACTCCTGAAGGAACGCACACAGACAAAAAGGCATATCAATACAACAAATTCTAAAAATATACAGTTTATTTTTTAAAGAACACATTTTTCTGTATTAAGTGAGAAAGCAGACATCCCCTTCATAGCACTGAAACCTGACCTGGTATAATAATTCAAATAATTAATAGAATACCAATTTACAGGTTTTCATTGTTTGTAATTAATTTTTTGGGTTGTCTATAACCTCATAAACACACTTTGAGCAGGAGACCTGCAGCCAGCGATCCATACTCACACAATGACCAGAGCAGCGTGCTTGGAATTCCTTCGAATGATCTCATTCAGACGCACCTTCCTCTCAGACTGGGTGATAGATTGAAAGAGAGCGAGGGAGGGGAGGGAGAGAGAGAAAGAGAGTATAAGGTATATTGAACATTCCATATATAAAATCCATATAAAATCGACACACACACACACACACACACACACACACACACAGACCTTTGGTCTTAAGGCTTCCAAGTCCTTGTCTGAAACCTTCCACGGACTCTCTCTCCGCAACTCCTGCACAGGTACGTCACGATGTTCTTCCTCCTTTAGACTGAAGGGGGCGAGAGAGTCCCCAAAACGCTTCCAACTGTTGAAGGAAATTGTACCCAGACAAATGAGAGTGGAACTTCACATTAACACTCGACATCAACACTCCTGAAAGGGACACCACTTACTTCTTAGGGAGTGGAGCTTTTTTGCTGTCCGTCACAACAATAACATCAGCTACATCCAATCGAAACTTTTTCAGCAATGACATCATCCTGTCGGGACGAATGAATGAAATGAACGATCAATAAGACAAAAGCATAAGCCCAGCCACACAGGGCAGATGGTTCGCATGACATCAGAGTTTATTGAGCTGAAACTCACTCTGTGCGCTCCTCATCCATGGTCTGCTGGTCACCCACAATAAAGACCCTGACTTTGCAGTGATGCCAGCGCTTCCTTCTAGTTATAAGATAGGGAATCAACAGTGTGAGACCTAAGGGGGAAAAAAGACACAGAAAAAAAAAATCACTTGGAAAACAGCTTTGTCAAAATTGGAATTAAAAACTGAAAAACTTCAGGGTACTTTTCCACTTATTTTTGGCTAAATGAATTGAAGTGTAACTAAGCACTAACCAGACAGAAAGAAAGCATTAACAATGTTTGTGGTGTGCCTCTCACCTCCGTCATCAGAGATCCAGTAGATGTCTACTGTCTTCTTCCCCTGTTTGTTCTGGAAGACTGTCCTGGTCTGAGCAGTAGGAGGCACATCTTCATGGTCTGAGAGGAAGAAAGATGATCACAAATGTGTCTTTGTGTGTGTGTGTGTGTGTGTATGTGTCTTTGTGTATGTGTGTGTACATATGTTTGTGTGTGTGTGTGTGTGTGTGTGTGTGTGTGTGTGTGTGTACGTGTATTCTTTGTGTTTGTGTGTGTGTGTGTGTGTACGTGTATTCTTTGTGTTTGTGTTTGTGTGTGTGTGTGTGTGTGTGTGTGTGTGTGTGTGTGTACATGTGTCTTTGTGTGTGTGTGTACAGGTGTCTTTGTGTTTGTGTGCGTGTATACAGGTGTCTTTGTGTTGTGTGTGTGTGTGTGTGTGTGTGTGTGTGTGTTGTACATGTGTCTTTGTGTTTGTGTGTGTGTGTGTGTGTGTGTGTGTGTGTGTGTGTGTGTACATGTGTCTTTGTGTGTGTGTGTGTGTGTGTGTGTGTACAGGTGTCTTTGTGTTTGTGTTTGTGTGTGTACATATGTCTGTGTGTGTGGGTGTGTGTGTGTGCATGTGTGTGTGTGTGTGTGTGTGTGTGTGTGTGTGTGTGTGTGTGTGTGTGTGTGAGACTCACCTGACTCTCTGTCCATGTCATTACTAGGCCATGTTTGCCCGGCCTCACTGGCATCAAAGGCTGGGTTCACTGAAGAGAGCTCCTCCTCTGTGTCTTTCACCCACAAGAAAGAAGAAATAAGAGTAGAATTAAACAATCACATACACACACACACACACACACACACACACACACACACACACACACACACACACACACACACACACACACACACACACACACACACAAGACACACACACACACACACACACACTACTCACCTTCAGTCTCTATCTCCTCTGAAATGTCTAAACCATCCATCATCCTCAGAATGCAAACTCCATAGTTGGAATCAAATGTGTCACTGAAGGAACATTAACATGTCAGTTAAACCACCACTCTATTCAAACTTCCATACTGGAGGTGAATGATCTTCTTTTACCCACTTTATGGTGCTAATGTAGTCCTCCAAACCCGTGGGGGCGCTCTCTCGCCAGTTGGCTTTGAATCCCATCACTAGGATGTTAGGCTTCATCTTGCCCAGGCCTGTGCTCTGTGTGAGCGTGTACGTGTGTAGGAGGACAACAAAGCATAGCAATGAACCAAATCTATGGTGCAACTGTATTGGATTATATTTGCATGCAATATATTAGCTATGGTGAACATCTACAGGGTGGGAAGGAGGGGGGGGGGGGGGGGGTGCATGCTGAGTATTGTACTGTAACTCATTATAGTATTGTAATGTACTGAGACAAAAAAAGAGAAAAGTGTAGATGCCAAATCAAACCCAGAGGGGAAGGGTGACAGAGAAGAGAAGAATCATGAGGAGTCATGAAGAGGACTGTACCTGCAGCAGATTACAAGCTCCCTCCCTCAGACCGTTTCCACTGAAGCGGGTGTAGAAGGAGCGGACCTTCCTCTGATTCAACCATTTGATCAGGGTGTCTGTGTTACGCTGGGGGACATCTGAACTCTCCCCTTCCTGAAGGAAATACAGAGGGAAGAGAAGGGAGGGAGGGAGAGAGAGAGAGAGAGAGAAAGAGAGACTGATGATCAATTGATTTCATTGATGGGCTGGTTGGTTGATAGATTGATTCATTATTGTTTGCTTGATTAGTTGATGTATCTATTGATTGATTGATTGATTGATTGATTGGTTTTATAGATTGCTCAACCAGATCAGGGCCCAGACCAATCCCAGACTGGATGTCTCCACAGATCATCACTCACCATGATGATGTCTCCACAGATCATCAGACTGACATTCTTGGTGAAGGAGCCCACAAAGTCCACCAGCGCTGGACGTAGATTAGGAGGCCCTGTCAGCACCAGACACTGGGGCCTAAGAGAAAGAACCACAAGAAGGCAGAGGTTAGTGAGGTTAGTGTTATCTTCTTAAATCTATCGTCCCATTACTCGCAGATGACTCACTCACAGACACTGCGGCCTGAGAGGTAAGGCACGGAGTCAGTGATTGCTACTCACAGACGACTCACTCATTGCCCCACTGTCCAAACTCGAAAACTCCAACTTTTGTTTCTCCCACAAAGCAAGTTAGAGTATGGTCTTCTTTTTCCTTTTCCCCAATCCACATTCTTTAGCGTGCAGGGGGTGCACGCTTTTTATTTGTTTGAACCTGGAGAGTGACTGAGTTTCCTTGCGTCCCATAACCCTGTGTGAGTGTGAACGCTTAATGTGTAATTCTGGTAGTAAATTTGGATTTAGAATGTACTCGCGCTTCCCCAGCCTTGGTTATTATAAGTGTGGATTTATGTAAGCGATTAGGCATCTGTATGTTATGTGCAAAGCCCAGTATAGTGTTCCTGGTGTATTAGCATCTGTGTACCCCTCACTGTGTGTCCTGATAGTGTTCCTGGTGTATTAGCATCTGTGCACCCCTCACTGTGTGTCCTGTGTGAACCACTGACCACCCTATATTTCTCTGTATCATGTCTGTGTCCTCCAGCTCCATGAATGGCCAAGAGAAGCTTTGAATCCGCTCGTCGTTACAAATTCATCTAAAGTTGGTAAAGCTAATTCCCCTCAGAAACAGTGAGGGCAAAGGGTATTCACACACACCCTTCTTTCACTTTGTCACTATAAACTTAAAATGTCTATGGATCTCTGCTATATGTAAGCCTGTTTAAGGTACTACACACAAGTACTCCAGTCTAAACTCACCTGTAGTTCTACACACAAGTACTGCAGTCTAAACTCACCTGTAGTTCTACACACAAGTACTCTAGTCTAAACTCACCTGTAGTTCTACACACAAGTACTCCAGTCTAAACTCACCTGTAGTTCTTGTTATATGTAAGCCTGTTTAAGGTGCTACACACAAGTACTCCAGTCTAAACTCACCTGTAGTTCTTGACGTGGTCCTCCACCCCTGACAGAGACACTGAGTAGGACAGAGCCATGTTGTAGGTGCTAGCCTGCACAGACGAGCCCCAGTTCACCTCTACACACACACACACACACACACACACACACACACACACACACACACAGACACACACAGACACACACAGACACACACAGACACACACACACACACACACACACACACACACAAACACACACAAACACACAGACAAAGATACATTTATAATCTGTGCATATGCAGAAAAAGTGAAAAAATCTGCTAAAAAGATCAGCTAAAGAAGGATGAATAAAGGAAAAGAACACCCCACCAAGTTCTCCCACATTTTTGAACAAAGTCACTTGAAATGTTTACATGTTGTATGACTTTGCCCTGGATCACTGTAAATACTATGAAGACAATCTGTGGAGATCTTGTGGAGAATGAACTTGGTAAAGGGAACTTCTCAACACTGCTTCTGTGTATTAGGACAACTCAGCGTGAACAAACACACACGTCTTCCCTACTTCCCCTTCCCATTTTAATGCGTACAAACACCAAAGCTCTTACGGGGTTTCTTGTAGATGACGTAGCCCAGGAGGAAGAGGATGATGCAGAAGGTGAAGAGAGCCGCCCACCAGGTGAAGAGGAACATCAGGATCACTGAGATCACTGCACCAAACAGGGAAGCCCAGGGGCTGTAGTACTTGTAGGATGGCCTCCAACCTGCAAGGGGGCAGTAGAGAGCAACATGATTGTTGGATTGCCAAAAACAAAGATAAAGCAATCATTCTGTTTAAGGAGGTAAGGGCTTCTGCTCGTATCTGATACCCTGAGTTAGTTATTTTTTGCTTTGCTCTTTCTTTGTGTTCTGATTGGCTGTGGTAGTTATGATCGACAATGTCATCTGAACCTAACATCTGTTGTTGCAATACTTCTAACACTCACCTGGAGAGTTGGTGATGGAGGCGTGGAAACAACTGAAGTTGATCAGAGCATAGGAGCAGAGGAAGAAGTTTGAGATGAGAGGGGCAATGACGTTTAAATCAGCTGTGGAGAAAGAAAGATGTAAGCGTATGAACATCAGTAAAAAAACGAAATACAAAAGGGTAAATGTACCTGTAAATCAATGTATAAATCATACTAACCAATTAGAATGAAGGCTATAGAAATAACGAAGGTGAGAAGATAAGCACGTAGCGGCTCATTGTTCTTTCCATATCCCTTCCCAAAGAAACCGATGTATGGATAGATGTTGTCGTTGCAGAGACACTGCAGATGAAATTAGAAATATTATTCAGAATGATGGATAAGACGTGTAAAAAAAAAAAAGTGTGAAAATAAGAGCTAAACAAGAAAAGGAAAGTGAACTAAACAGGAAGAGTAGCCATATTCAAAAACGTAAATTGTAAATGCTGATATGTTCCTTACCTGGAACACCTTTGGTGCAGACACCAGGAACCCTAGGGCCGAGGACAAACTGGCTGCAAAAATCCCTGCAGTGATCAGGTGCCCGTACCCAGAGGCCTTGCGCATAACCTGAGGCACATTGTGGTTATGGAAAAGGACATACGTGGTTTACTGGATCCCATATAACACGCAGTACGAGAAACAGAGTTAATTGATTAATTGGTTTGTTCATTTGCTGGTTCATTCATTTATGTTTGTTCATTCAATCATTCAATCATTCATTTCTTTCTTTCTTTTTGTCTTTCTTCCTTGCTTTGAGGGAGATCATTTGCCATTTAATTGATTCTGATCGAGTTTTGTTCAGTTTGTTTCAACCCAAAAACTTTCTATAAATGAACAGATAACCATATGATGCGAATCCTTTATGTAACCCGAGACAGATCTAGATGGTTACCTGGAAGTCGTTGGCCAGTCCGAAAAGGCAGGTTTTGTTCTGCTCGCATGCATCAAAATCCCATCCAAACCCACAACCCAGTCCCTCACACATGCCTGTGTGGTTCACAGGCAGACTGTCATTCAAGTTTCCAGAAGCATCCCTGACCACACAGGCACCTGAAGGAGGTAGACAGACAGTGAGAGAGAGAACGAAATTGGGGAAATGAGAGAGACATTAGAGTGCAAGAAATAGTGCTACTGCAATTCAAGAGAGAACAAATGGAATTTAATGACAGACGCAGGCTGTAATTGTAAAAAAGATAGAGAGAGAGAGAGAGAGAGAGAGAGAGAGAGAGAAAGAGAGAGAAGAGCTGTAAGGAACACTGACCTGCAACGATGGCAACACCCAAGTAGCTAATAGTGGTCCAGAATATGGCAAGCAGTGTCCCCTTTGGAATAGCTGATTCTGGATCCTAATTAACACCAAAAAATCCAAATGACAAGAAGAAAATATGTTTTTTGGCTGACAAGATGTTAAATTCCTTGTGCTATTGATAAGGGACTTCCCATAGCAGGCAATCTTCTCACAGTCACATGCTCATATCCCGCAACCTAACCAATTTAAAAACTGCCCAACCATAGATCCTTTGAACAAGATACAACAAAAACGCCCAGACTGACTGGTGTCGCATGCTGTACAAGGGATCCATAAAGGCACTCCTTCACAATACAATGCATCATCCAATGTGCTGTCTGTAGCCCACAAGTAACCCCAACCCTAACCCTAACACAATAGGTCAACCATAAAACCTGAGCAGCAGGATACAACGACATCAACAGACCTGCCTTCCTGCGTAGTCAAGCAGGCACCTTCCTTCATCAGTGTACCCCCCACCCACCCCCTGGACAAGACCTCATGTTTTTCCTAATGCAGACATACCTTCAGATCTCCACAAATGTTGACTCCTGAGAGGATTCCTGTGGCGGCGGGGAAGAAGATGGAAAACATCTGGAAGAAGCCTGCCTCGGCCCCCCTCCAGTCAGGCAGGAGATTGGACACAAAGATCTCCTCTGGAACAGGACAAACCAGGCCGTTACTGATCAACAACAGGTTTCGTTTCATACTCTACTCTCACAATGTACAGCATGAATACATTCAGTGTCAGAACATAGATGTATACATTCATACATAAATAGACCATAACATGCCAATATGGCTCTAAAAGAATATTTTTTATGATGCATTAATAGCAGTATATGTTTAGCTTACATTTAGTCATTTAGCAGACGCTTTTATCCAAAGCGACTGTAGGATGTATACACATTTTACATTGATGGCACACTGATGGCACACTGCACATCAGGAGCAATTAGGGGTTCAGTGTCTTGCTCAAGGACGCTTCGACAGGGAATCGAACTAGCAACCTTCTAATTACCAAACGACTTCTCTACCTACTGCGCCACACTCGCCTGATTAGCTTTTTATTTCTTTATTTTTTTTGTACATCTAATTTATGCTGTCATTGAAATCACCTTACAATTCAAAGAATTGTTTTTTGAACAGCGACTCAGTTACACCTGAGTGTGCCCCCTGAACTCACTGCGATAGCCTGAGTTACACCTGAGTGTGCCCCCTGAACTCATTGCGATAGCTGAGTTACACCTGCGTGTGCCCCCTGAACTCACTGCGATAGCCTGAATGTTCCCCCTGAACTCACTGCGATAGCTGAAGAATCCAGTGGCCTGCTTTTCCTCATTGGCAGGGATCACAGTGCCCACAAAGTAGTTGGCAAGGGAGATGAGCAGCACGCCGAAGAAGAGGAGCTGGGCCTGGGCACAGACACAACACATGTCACACAAGTCACACATGAAGGCTTCAGTGGGGCTTTAAGAAGAGGAGCTGTGCCTAGTCACAGATACAACACATGTCACACAAGTCACACATGAAGGCTTCAGTGGGGCTTTAAGAAGAGGAGCTGTGCCTAGTCACAGATACAACACATGTCACACAAGTCACACATGAAGGCTTCAGTGGGGCTTTAAGAAGAGGAGCTGTGCCTGGTCACAGATACAACACATGTCACACATGAAGGCTTCAGTGGGGCTTTAAAATTAATATTTTATCATCATCATCATCATCATCATCATCCTCAGACTCATCATCATTGTTGTCGTCATCAACATCATCATTATCCAATATGACAGACAACAGAGTTGTACACTTGATGAAGCATTCGATGATCATGTATTTGGAGCAGTCAGATGGACAGTTACCTTAGACTCCCATTCCATACCAGCCATTGATATCAAGAGCAGAGCCGTGACCGTCAGCACACCTATTATTCTAACATCATTAGTTGGGTCGACCATCTGTGCGTTGTATTCCTGCAACGACATACTCATGGTTAAATGGGACCTCTTATGCTCATTTTCAATGTTAATCATTTTATTTTTGAGCTCTACTAGAATAGATTTACGTGCTTCAATGATCCAAAAATGCCTTTTTTTCTCATACTGAACAACTCTATTCCCCCTCTGTCTGAAACGCTTCATCTGAGCTCCTGTCTTTAAGCCCCCCAACCCCAATGAGCCCAGCGTGCTCTGAATTGTCAGCTTCACAATGGCAATAACAATTGTGTTACGATATTGTGTCATCATGTAGCAGTATGGTAATATGTAACACTGATAATGTTAGTCTTTGCCATTGACTGTGTCATCACTATTAACAGAATATCTATCACTGCAAGCAGGTGCTTAGAATAAAATGATGGACAGAATCAATTACCTGTAGAAGGTCTCGGACAGTTTCAGCAAATCCGACCGTGTTCAGCGCACACGCCAGGGCGTTGGCGAAAGAGAAGACTACCCCAATGGGACCCCCCATTTCTGGGCCCAGGGTTCGGGAGATCATGAAGTAAGCGCCCCCTAGATTTAGGAGGAGGACACTGATTGGTGGGCGCAATACTTACTCAAACAATGCCCTCCATTGGTGCTAACTCATTTAGCATTAGCAGACATCTTTGTCACCCACCTGAATACACCTTCCCATTGGTGCTAACTCATTTAGCATTAGCAGACATCTTTGCCAATCACCTGAATACACCTTCCCATTGGTGCTAACTCATTTAGCATTAGCAGACATCTTTGTCACCCACCTGAATACACCTTCCCATTGGTGCTAACTCATTTAGCATTAGCAGACATCTTTGTCACCTACCTGAATAGACCTTCCCATTGGTGCTAACTCATTTAGCATTAGCAGACATCTTTGTCACTCACCTGAATAAACCTTCCAATTGGCGCTAACTCATTTAGCATTAGCAGACATCTTTGTCACTCACCTGAATACACCTTCCCATTGGTGGAGATGGCGGAGACTGACATGGCAGTGATGACTGTTATGACAACAGACATGAGAATGATGGCCCACGTGAGAACTGGGCAGATTCAAAACAAAATGCTCAAATGAGTGGCAGTGAATGCATGATGAATTATTTCAATGAATGAACGAACGAATCAATCAAACAAATCAATCAACCAATAACTATGATCAGTCAGAGTTGTCAAAAAGAGAGAGATACAGATTACAGTTATGGTACACACACACACACACACACACACAGTGGTCAAAAAGAGAGAGATACAGATGTAACTCACTGATGCCAGCTTGAGACGTGATCCAGGTCAAACGAAGGAACAAAATAACTCCCCAGATATTAAGCATAACACGAACCTGCAATGCACACACACACACACACACACACACACACACACACACACACACACACACAGAGAGTACCGTCAAAACAGAGTGCCTGCATGTTGGTGTACTTTGTGTGAGTAAATAATACATATGTTTGTGTACCCATATGCTTGTGTGTGTGTGTGTGTGTGTGTGTGTCCTACCGTGACTCCCATGAACCAGCCAAAGCGCACCGGCTCGCCTGCGGGTTTCCCAGAATCCTCTGCTGGAGGCGGAGGAAGGGCCCAGTTTACCGACCCTGTGCCATCACCCCCGATCACCTGATCAGGTTCCTGGAACACACACACACACACATACACACACACACACACACACACACACACACACAAACACATACACAGACAGAGATAACTCTTCATGGTAATACATGAAAGTAAAGATATGGATCAAAGATAGAGGCAAAAAGGGATCCTATTGTTATCCTTATGTAATGATTAAAAAATGCTATTTTCATCGGCTTATTCAGGGCCTGCATTCTGTCATACCAAAGAAAGAAAGAAGAATCATTTTAAAACAACTAGGAGATGCTCAACATGACGTACATGAAACACACAATCATGATCCTAAAACAGAACAGTCCAAGAAGAAGTGAAATTATAGAAATGAATATTGGACTTGGAGGGGGTGGGGGCTGGGCGACGCAGACCATGACCAGCTATAAAACACCAATAATAAAAGTTTGACTTGGTTCCTCACGTTGAGAGCCAGAGATGTATCCTCATATTATCGCTGTTCTGTGTGAACCTTTCGTGTGTGTGTGTGTGAGAGAGAGAGAGAGAGAGAGAGAGTGTGAGGGAGAGGGAGAGAGAGAGAGAATGAGTGTGTGTGTGTGAGAGAGAGAAGGAGTGTGTGTGTGTGTGAGAGAGAGAGAGAGAGAGAGAGAATGAGTGTGTGTGAATGTGTGTGTGTGTGTGAGAGAGAGAGAGAGAGAGTGTGTGTGTGTGTGTGTGTGTGTGTGTGTGTGTGTGTGTGTGTGTGTGTGTGTGTGTGTGAGAGAGAGAGAGAGAGAGAGTGAGTGTGTGTGAATGTGTGTGTGGCTTCTGCTTACCCAGGAGTTCTTGCGCAGGAACTCCAGCGAGGGCCTACTGTGCTGCATCCGTCCCGTCATGGTGTCGTTGGCATAGAAACCGTGCTGTGGCGCCGTGTCTATGGTGCTGTAGATGGACGGCCGGCGCAGGGCCGAGCGGTCACGCCGAGCAAGGTCCACCTCACCCGTTTCCACGGCGACGCCAGGAGGTGGAGGCGGTGTGGAGTCATGGTCCACAGGTTTTATTCTGGTTATGCGAATGCCCATGACTGTAAAACCAGTGTGATTCTGAGGAACATGAATGTTTATGAGAGAATTACTTTTAGTCATTTTAAAGAAAACAGACTTTTTCTGCTGTTGGTATATGCTCAGTTCATATGACAGTGCAAAAAAAATATAGTTGGATCATGAAACAACCCAAATGTATAATATGTTTTTTTCCCTCTTTCTCATGAGATTATGCCCATTTAGTGTTACCATCACATATCATTTTTAGCATCTAATGTTTTCTAGTTCTAGTCAATCTAAAGTTTCTATTAAATCAGTTTTGCCAGTGTTTTCATTCACGCCAAAATAATTTCTCAGCCCTTCCTTTTGTCTCTCCCGATGAAACTAGCCACAAGTCAAAGAAAAATCACTTACCTTTTCAACAGTGCTCACCTTTGCGGTCTTCAGCGTGTCTTAAGAGTGTGAACCTCTGCAGTCTGTCCTCAGTCTGTTGTCAGAGAGGGAATCAGCTGCGCTGTCATAAATACTCTTGTCACTTCCGTTCACTCCCCTTTTCCTCAAAATGTCATGGTACGCGTTTACAGCAAACCTGTCTTTTCAAGTTTTTTTGCGGGTCAAGCTCCAGTTCTGAAAAATGTGTTTCTGTGATGTTTGTGTCTGTGTGTTAATGTGTGTGTGGTTGTTTCTGCAGGCTTAGGTTGGGAAAAATTATATAATCTCATATTATAATGAGTAAATCAAAACTCTCCAGACACAACAAGGAAAAAGAAAACCTTTTTTTCGAATTCAAGGTTAGCCCATATCTGTGTTAGACATGTACATGTGTTTGTTAGTCTGTGCATTACAAATGTAGCATAACAGGAGCCAACAGGTGCTTGTATTTACAAAAAGCAGTTGTATGATATTGTGACTCAACCCAATTGATAATGAAAAAGATGTTATATGAACACATAGGTAAAGTGTAGCTACGTCAACCTACTGAAGTCAGGTCACAGTGCACTATACACATACATAAACACACACACACACACACACACATTTTCTCTTCTCTCTCTCTGTCACAAACACACACATGCAGCCCTTCCTCACACCTCTTTCTCTGGGTGGTAAGAGGAACTGTGTTTTCTTTACAGGGAAAGAGTAAAGGCTTTCAGTGGAAATTACATTAAGGAGGAGCAGACCTCACACTGCTGTGGCCCCCATGACAAGCACATTGTGTACACAAACACCCCCGTTGGAAGGCACTGCACCAAACATGGACTATGCTATTTTTGGAACACAGAGCCATACCTCTGTGTGTATGGTTGCTGGACTGTGCCCTTTTTTCTGTGAAAAGTTGACGAAGACAACATAATTGCTTTTGGAAAAGAGGCCCCAAAATATACTGAACGCAGTACTTGTGGAGAGACGAGGAAGTGAAGCACATCCCCACAGGATGACCACAGGTAGCCCTCTGAACCCGTTCCACACACATCGACAACCCATTGCTATATACTGCTATACACTATATGGGCCATTCTACCGAATTGGTGCAAAGTCAGGTTGGAAATATTTTGAAAATTTGTATGTTTTATTCCCAAAACTTTGGCCGTTTGTATATTGAACCATATCTAAAGCACACATATCTAGTAAAAGAACCGTCAATTTTTATGTTGTATTTTCAGAATGTGTTGGAATGTTTTTCCTCTCCCAAAAATTGTCACTACCAAAACATAGTACCGTAATACGCTACGGTAAAAGAGTGTTATTATTAACCTGTTCAGATTGTGTTTCCTTCCCTTCTCTGAAGAGTATTTTTACAAATATTTCTTGAAGGTTTTCACAATGAAATCAATAAAAATGAAATGTTTACCAAATTTCAAAGTTCAATTTATACAATACTGCCCCCATTGAAGAGGATAAGGCACAGGTGGAAAAGAAGAATGGCAGACTGTCCTTACAGCTTTAGTGGAACTGTACCGGACGTGTACGGTATTCATACGGTAGGTCATTTTCACCCATACAGTCTGGGTGACTTTGGTGGTCTGCATCATATACCATCCAGGGACAGTTGCTGTTAAACTGGAATCCTAGATGATGCATGAGAGGGTAAATTGCATTGTGATATTGGGAAACATGTCATAGGGTTTGTCCAGAAGAGCCTAATCAAAGTAATATACTTTTTGGATTCAATTATCATGGAAGAGGCTTTATATAATTATGTGGTCAATTAGGTTGTGAAGATATATGAGAGACCACTCGTTTATGGAAATTGACAAGAGTTATATGAAATAAAAGGATGTTGAACAGAAATTGTAGTAATCTAACAAATAAATAAGTCATATGTGCTGTCTAGTCTTATGCTGACTGGTATGCGTTAATGATATAGTTCAATACCAAAATCAGGGCCAGGATTTTATAGTAATTATTTAAAAAGCTCATAGGATGCCAATTTACTATCTCTGATTGATCCCTATCAGGTTTGGGGATCAGATTTATGACCTCTTGTGTCACACATACAACCACTGACGTGCTCTGGAACAATGGATCCTAACTGTGCAGGGGGTACAGGCCCTGGGCTATGTAAAGCACTTTGAGACAATGTTATTGTTTTGGCTAGACACCAACAACAAAGACGTGTTCACAATGTTCTGGTACATGACCATGAGGGGAGCTGGAAAGATGGTGCAGCCCAACTTCAGTTGCATGGATAGTCTGCACTTTTCATGTCAGGTACATCTGTAATCTTACACACTGCATATCTACATAGGTAGTGGTGTGTACGTATATATATATATATACAGTATATAGCAATACATAGCAATACATATATAGATAGATAGATATAGATGTATCCATCTTAGGTAGTACATACAGAGGTAGTGAGAACACAGATTTGCTTTCAAATGCTTTATTAATCAAAACCTTCCGTAGGCTCCCTCTGACCCCACAGACAGCACAGCCACTCTAAGGGGCAGTGAGAAGTATTGCTTGCATTTGGTCACAGTGGGAAAACCAGGAAACCATTGAAGGTATTGTGATTGTTGGAACTCATGTAGACCTGGTGATCAGCCCAAAGGTGAATGGTGACCTCGTCTCCCTTGTTCAGACTCAGCAGAGCGCTGTTACTGGCCGTGTCCGTGCTGTCAGAGGAGGGGTGGTCGTAGGCAGTGGAAATGCGCTGCTCATTCTTGAAAAGGCTCACGCCCATTTTAATACTGCTGTAGCCGTAAATGTGGAAGTTGAAGGAGTAGACTCCGTTCACGGGCGCAGTGAAGATTCCTTGGGCGAGAAAGACAAAGTGATACATAATGAGAGAGGGGGGGGGGGGGGGGGGAGCGATCAATAGATAGATACTTTATTGATCCAGAAGGAAATTTTGCCATTCAGTAGCTTCGTATGGTAATGAATACACACAATAAAAATGTAGGCTGTACAAAACAAACATAAATACTACAAACTATAACAACCTGTTCGCATGCAGGGTTGTTGAATACTTTAAAATACAGAAGATTGTGCACAAAGCACAAAGTTGTAGACTTGTAATTACATTGATATGAGTAGCTGCTCAGTCATGGAATGGACGTGCAATAATATAATTTTAAATCATTGTTTTTATTCTTCTGCTTTTTTTATCATTCATGAAGAACAACATGGTTTTCAAAATTTTAGAGAGAAATTACTTAGTGAATAAATGATCATGTAGAGCATTGTACTGGCATGTTCAGTGGAACCTGGGAAGAAACTCTCAGTTTAAATGAGTGCTTAAATGTGAACGTCAACAAAGCTTTATTTGTTTATTTCCATCAGACTGGACCTTCCATCTATACCAGCATAAGTATCATGTAAGTAATTGCTTACATTGTAAATTCAAACATGATTCCACTTCGTTGGAAAATTTTGGTTTGTGAGTATGTTGTCACTAATTAGGCAATTGATGAAGGGAGCACTTTCTTTGTCCTCTTTGGCAGATTAAATATCCCGGAAATGTTTTATGTTTTAAAAGGGAACACATTACCTGTTGTATGGTTGTATGCTCCTCCAAGATTGAGGAACACTCCTTTGTAGACCATGACTGTGTCTTGAGGGAGAGGACCAACAGCTCCCCAAGGTGCATCGAAGGCTTTTAGGGTTGCAGAAAATGCTACCTTGGTCTGGGTCTGATCTGGAGGTAGAAAAAAACCTTCATGTTACAATTTTGTATTTTATCATTTACTCTCCACTTTTACTTCTATTTTTGCCTTTACACTACTCCTATTTTATTGACTTTTGTACATGCATTTCTGTCTGCGAAGTAAGTGTATGAAACTCACTCTATAAATAACGGTTAATATTATTAGTAGTAATAATAGTAGTAGTAGTACTAGCAGTAGCAGCAGTAGTAGTATTATCATCATTGTTGTTGGTGTGAGGAGGTTGTGTGCTTACCCTCATGGCAGGTCAATGTCCGCTGGCCCTGAACCCCAAAGGCTCCAAGAACCAGTACAGCGGAAAGAAGGAGAATCTTCATCCTAAATGTGACACTAAATACAAATAAATACATCTTTGTAAGTCATTGTCAGCATTTTTTCGGGATGTGGCGATTGGACTTGGTTGTGAAGTGGGGAAAAACACATAGACATCCATTTATTTACATACAATCAAAACACACAAAATCTAGGCAACTAGCTCTATGCACAAACTATACACGATAACTGGGCCCACACTGTGTTCATGCAGCTAAACACAGCAAACTAGGCACACTTAGGCACAATCCAGGCCCATTCAAGGCACAAGCAAGGCACAAGCAAGGCACACCACTAGGCACAGAAACTAAGCACAGAAACTAAGCATAGAAACTAGGCACAGAAACAAGGTTTCATTAATGAAATATATAACTCACATCATAAAACATTTAGTAATGTAATATTTGTTCTGGTAAAATAGTTTGATATCACATACCTTTATAATGACTGCAGTTGCTGTTTTACCAATGTGCTACGGAGCTTGGAAAAATACCTCAAGATGTTTAGCAGACAGTTTGCTGATGGTTCTGAGCTGAGAAAGGGTGTCTGTGTCTCAACTATTTATTGTGAACTATTGTGTCATTTTTCGTTTCCCCTGTGTATGCAGAGGGTCAGCATTGCACAGGCGTATACATGGACGGATTATGAAACCCTGGGCCTGGACGTGGACAGAGGAGGCCACAGGTCGTAGCAGTGCCGCTGCTAGCCGTTTTGGTGCCCTAAGCATAACTCCTTTAAAAAAACGTTTGTTTCTGCCAGTTTAACATGTTATTAAAACGAAAAAGGAAAATCTACTTTGTAAACACAGTACACAGAACAGCCAAAACATACATACACACAAGTATTGGGATGTGCAAAATCTTCATAGAAATTAAATAGTCATCCATCCAGTAAGCAATCTTCTTCAATGAAGCAAAGATTTAGAAGCAGAAAATTCACACAATTTTACTTTACTTTGTAAACACACATCGTAACTTTTTTTGAGCAATTAAATATATCTCTTGTTCTGCCTGTTTTGTGATATACATGCCTAAAAGGTGCCTAATATTTCTATACTGAAATAATATCGGCATTATAATTATTATAACTATGATGATTTTTCAGTTGCCTATTTTTTGGTGCCCCCTCAGGACTCGGTGCCCTACGCACAGCGCGTAGTTTGCGTTATGGGAGCGGCGGCACTGGGTCAGAGCATCATGCCATGTAGAGAGAGCTGGGACAGTCAAACTCCTGAACACACACACATAACAAACACACACACACACACACACACACACACAGGGACACAAACAAAGTTTCAGTGTTTTCTTTTTTTTAAAGCAAACGCACGTGGCATCGGCCTCATGAGACTGAGATGTTACACGTTAGTGCAGGTTTCGAGAGTATCATCCATATCTTGATATCTTAATCTACATGTTACTGTGAGGTTGCTTGGCCTCTCGTTTGTATCACTTGTGCTTTCACTCCATTAGCCTGAAGGGGGCAGCAGAATCCGTAAAACCCTAAAAGCTGGGTAGTCTGGAAAAAAAAAGATAATCAGGAAAAGCCAATTCCCATTCCCTACCTTTATACTTGTTCTTCAAATAAACACTATTATTGTTCAGTGTAGTCTGTAGTTTTACAGTGACTGTCTTTATCATGACAGATGACACACACCATGCCATGACACATGAAGGACCTGGAGCATTTCAGAGACGGTGTTACAGTGACGTGCCAATGACAAGTCATTGTTAATCAACACACACACACACACACACACACACACACACACACACACACACACACACACACAACACACACTCACACCACACACCACACACCACACACCACACACCACACACACACACACACACCACACACACACACACACACACACACACACACTCACACTCACACTCACACACACCACACACCGACAAGCCGAGATGTGCAATAGGTTACACAAATGAGCCAGCTGACTCTGCAGACACTGGGTATACAGCAACACACACAACACACCACCCACACACACACACACCACACACCACACACACACACACATAACACACACACACCACACACACACACACACACACACCACACACACACACACACACACACGCACACACACGCACACACCAAACACAGACACACACACACACACGCACACACACACCACACACATGCACACACCACACATTTGATTAATTTATTTGGAATGACCAATACTGATTACACCACCACAGCATCCAAATATTAATAAAGAGCCTATTATGTCTCACACAACAACACAAGCACTGTGCAAGTATTTACAGCCAAGTGAATCAGTAGATAAATACAGTCATATCAGGGGTAGAGATGGCAGCGCCTTCTCCATATATGCAGACTGCCTATGATTGCTGACACAGAGCAGTATTTGGCTATTTGCTTAGAGTTCTTCTTATTAAGTCCAGCAATTTGCAATCCTCTAACACAGTCTATGAACATGTCCAAGGCTACCATAAATGAGTACAACTAGTTTTGTACTATAACCACCTACTGTCAGAGCATGAGTTAATGGCTGATATTTTACAGAGAAACACAGGTCCATATACATGTCAAAGCAACAACCCACTTCCAGAATCACAATGGTTTTTAAAGGTCATCAACAACAACAATGTCAGGAGTATTTGGAGAGTCTTTAAGAACACATTCTAAGGAGTTGTCATTCAAATGTGTGAACCAGTTCAATTGTACTTTTTTGTTTGTGTGTATTGCGCTTGGCCTCCTTGATCCATGCTTGGTATCAACTTCAATCTTTTGATCTCTTTTAGAGGTTGAGAACTACTTGATTAGTTGTGCACAGAGAGTTCACACAGGTGCTGACGGTATTTAGAATATAGAGAGCAGTTTCAGTAGGCTGCTACTAAGTGTCTGCAATGTGTTGACATGGTTATTCAATTAGGTTTCGTGTCTTTCTCTGAGAAGTGTGTTAACTGTTGTAGCAGCCAAATGGGTTGCTACAGCCAAATGTGTTGTCACTCAATGTGTTGTCACTCAATGTGTAATGTCCCTGTCTGTACACTGGGTGTTGCTGTGCATTGCACAGGTGTTTTTAGGCAGGCCCGGGGTGGGTAATCGGGAGAATCGGGAGAGTTCCCGGTGGGCCGCTCCACTTCTGGGCCGGTCGAGAATTACATTTTTTGACATTTGTCACGTTAGTCCATCTTCTCTTAAAGTAGGCTACACACGTTCCGCATTCTGACACCGCAGCCTCTGCATGGGTTGTACCATGCGAGGAAGTTCTCCCCTCCCAAATAGAGTTGGTTGGGTCCATAGCCCGTCTTTTCCCAAAAAAGTTTTCTCAGATAGGCTACCGACGATAGCCGGGCCGGCCCTACCGCAACGATACGCGTCAGGGTGGATGGATGGGAGGAAGGGGCCAGGAGGGGCTGAAAAAGCCAGGTTGAAAAAAAGAAAGGCATTGGAGGAGGATGCTGCCAAATGTGCCAAGCTTACCGATTTATTTTCAAGAGGACAAACACAAGTGGCAACTGGTAAAGAGAGACATAGGCATAATGATTAGCAACGTAACTATTCGGCTAACGTTGTAGCATTGGTTAATATCGTTGTCAACCTATTCGCAAGCAAAATAATAAATTGAATTAAAATATTAGCCTTTTTATATCACCCGATATATGGCGATCCATAGACTTTGCAAATATTATGCAAATATTGATAACAAAACTCAAACTTGATCTGTGTATGCAGTAAAATGACTCTTATTTTTTTCTTTGTAGCTTCTGAGCAGCAGATAAGCCAGTATCCTGCTGAAAATGAGGAGCCCGACATTTGCAATGAGGAGGCCATGACTTTAGGGACAGGTAGAGAGGATAACAGAGTAAACAATATGAATTAAAGTTATTTAATGTAAGAAAGAGCAGTATATGGCAGTACTTGATGAACCAATATGCATTGTTTGCTCAGAAGTGGGTGTAGTAAAGGAGTAAATCACCACAATATAATACCCATGCAGAAAAATGATAATGACCATGACGGCCCCCGATGAGGTCTCATTCCAACAAATCTGGCCTACTACCTAATCTGAGTCTGACACCCCTGCTATATGCCCTTCTGCCATTTAATACTCTCACAGTACAACCTCCTCACAGATGCTTATCATATCATTGGGTTAGCATATAAGTTTCTGATGACTTTGTCCATCACACAGGTTGCATCTGAGAGAAGCTTCTCAACCTTAAAATTTGTGATGAATAGGCTACGAAGCTCATTGAGTCAGGACAACTTGGAGGCTTTCATGTTAATGTGCACAGAGAAGGAAATCCTCATTTCTATAAGCAACGACAGTTATAGATAAGTGGCTGAAACCAGTGCACTGCTTAGGCGGTTACTGATGCTGTAGATGCTGTTGGTGCTATTCGCAATGTAACTGTATACTGTACTGTGAGTTGAACTGTAAACATTAGTTCAATATGCCTCTTTGTTGAAGAGTGGGATACGTTTCAAATGCTTTATTTAGTTATTTCTGCTTTTGTTAATTTATCAACCTGTCCTTGTGGAATAGTGGAATATTTTTTGTTAACTTCTCAGCTTAAGTGGATTATTATTTAACCTTTACATTATTTGTTGAACCATGGTATTAATAAAAAAAAAAAACTACAGAATAGTAAGAGCTGAACTGTTGCTTCATTTATCCAATTTCCACTACCATAGAAAAAGTGGGCCGGTCTTGGGCCTGAAATTCCCGGGCTGAAAAGTGGCCCCACTCCGGCCCTGTTTTTAGGCATATAGGTAGGAAGCCTACTGTTGTGGTTAGGTGTTGACCCCGGAAGGGCAAATGGTTTTGACCGCTATACCGCGAAGGAGTAACATGTCGTTGCGCTGCGTTTTAATGGACAATAAATGGAGAACTGTTTAACGAACGCAATGCGTGTATGGACTTTATCTCGCTGACGGTAATCACCTGTAAAAGATCTAAGCGCGTCAACCAGGTTATTCCTGGGGTACAACAACCCAGTAGCTCAGTAGTGTACTGTGCTCCCACAACTGTTTTGAAAAGTGTGTTACTGTAAAACTCAAAGAAATTTGTGTGAAAGCAATGAGAAATAGTAAGCCCATTCACCAGAGAAGACTCTTGCTGTGCAAAGAAGATCTGAGCATTGTTACGACTGGTGGGTGTTGTGCAGGACTCAATTGCACGACTCAGCACAGGGGTAGATTTAAAGGGTGAAATGTTTTACTAGCCGGGTTCGGTACACAGGTAGGCAGTCCAACAATTGCAAACAAAACCAAACAGGGAATAGGCAGGAGAATAGTTGTAGGGCAGGCAGAGGTCAGAAGCACGAGTAATCACTTTAACAAGGAGGAAGCGCTAAACGCTAGGAACACGAGGAACACGAGGAACAGCGGAAAAAAACATACCATGAAACAACAATTTACGAAGACGCAACAAGAAACAAGAAAACAAGGACTATATATACACACAGGCAACAGATAACGCGGGACAGGTGAGAACAATCAAGGCGGGGCAGACAAAGACACAGGTGGACTAAACAAGGGGAATTAACAGGACACAGGTGAAACCAATAATACAAACAAACCGGGAGATTGGGAACAGGTGAGGGGTGGAGACACGGACAACAACAAGAGGGCACATGGCATAGACAAACAAACATAGGGAAAGCACATGGCGGGAACAAGGAAGCACGAGGACTAGACATGGGAACAAACATGTGACAACACAAGGGAGACAAACACAGAAATTAAACACGGACAGAACACAGACCTTACAAGCATTAGATTAAGCTGACCCACAATTCTCTAAATGTGTGAAAGCAATCGAGAAAAACTGTAAGCTAAGAACAAAACATCTTTGAGGGGTGCGTCATTTGTATCCCTAGAATTACAATTTTTTCCAATCATTTTAACTCTTGTATCAATACCATGTATACATTCCCAATGTTTGTTCAGTTAGATTAAATACTGTATGTCTTGGGAGCATCACACGTCCTCCAGGTCTAACAAAGTAAGTCACACAAGCTAATTACAAGTTCATAGGTTAGTTGGAGGGGCCTTGAAAACAAGGAGCAAAGTCTCACTAAGAAGGGTAGCCTACTCATCCCTTGTGTTATTTCCAGCTTATCTGTCCATCTCGGTCTTCTTATCTGACCCACACATGCTCTGTTCCTATTTCTTGTGGTGACAACAACACATGGAGACACTAGATAAGGGCTTTCACCGGGCACACTGCATGGTAATAGTGGCTGTCAGTACAAGGCTGATTCAATCGCTGGGTGAGGTGGGAAACACTGCTGCTTCAGTCTTGAGTGAGCAAGAGGCATCCAGACAACTGAACAACAACTGAATGAATAAATACACAAAATGTATACCATCAAATTAACAGATGTGTAATGTCATAACTAGCACAAACGTAAGTTACATTTGATGAAACGCAATTTACCAAATCAAAACAAAAATGTTGACATTGCACCACAAAATTGTAAACAACAGCAGGGAAGCTATTTTCACAAATTTGTTTTAAGATCCGCTTGATAAAGTGTTTCCAAATGAATGTAAGTCTGCCTTACTTCAAAATCACATAGCCCTGGAGCCACAACCTTGGCAGGGGGAGCCCTCTGCCTATCGAAACTCAATCCCTGACCCAGAAGCTATAATTAGACTGTTTACGCCAGGCGTTTGTAGGTCTAACACATGACTTTGTTTGTGTGTATCTCTAGGTATGTGGGTGTGGGTGTGGGTGTGTGTGTGTGTGTGTGTGTGTGTGTGTGTGTGTGTGTGTGTGTGTGTGTGTCATTACAGGAAAGGAAGGGAGTGGTGTACAGGGTAGCAGTCTTCAACACAGAGCAAAGAGCAGTTTGTCCAGAAGCAGAATTTTCTGCATCTGCTGTATAGAAGACTATGGAGTTCACTAGACCATACCTTCCCATGGCATGGGAGGAGCGCTGGAGGAGAGACAAAGAGAGGAGGAAGAGGATGATTGAGGAGGGAGGGGAAAAGATGCAGGAGGAGAACAGAAGGCTTAGTTGGATCAAGGCCTACAATGACAACAGAATGGGCGTGAAGCACAGCGTGTGGCAAGAATCCACACACAACTACCGCCTCCCAGAGGATGAAGGAGGAACTGTGCGGAGCACGGATGAGACGGGGTCTGAGGAGAGTAAACAGACATACCACAGTGCCACCTACGCACAGCAAATGTTTCAAACTCTGGAGGATTTTAGGCACTCTTCCCTGCTCACTGATCTGACTCTGAGCACTCAGAATGGGCAGAGTCTCCGTGCCCACTCCATTGTCATCGCTGCCGTAAGCTCCCTCATCCGGCAGAGGCTGCAGGAGCAGGATGCTGGATGTAGCAGGGGGGAGATCCAGATACATTTAGGCCCTGAGGTGAACCACCTGGGTCTGGCAATGGTGCTGGAGTTTGCCTACACAGGAGCCATAACTACTCTTCACAGAGACACAGCCGCCCAGATTCAGGCTGCAGCTCTTGCACTGGGCGTGCCGAGAGTTCTGGACCTTTGTGAAGGGGAGGAATGGGACGACAAAAAGGATAATGGAGATAAGAAGAAAGAAGAGGAGAAGAAAAAGAGGGTTTCTGCCTTAGACCAACTGGAGGTTAGTCTGCAGGCCATGAAACAGCTGTGGATTGAAAAGGTTGGCTGTGATGTTGTGCTGGAGGCCGAAGACAGAGAATTCACTGGTAAGTCAAAAGGACGAGAAACGTCTGAAGATAACGACCTCATCGGAATTATAATCTAAATATCTAAAAATGAATTATTACTGGAAAAGAAGTAAAGCATTTGATGGAAAGAATTATAAGTCAACAGCTAATATCAACAAAAATGGTGATTTATTTAAGTGATATTGATCAATAAAAACAATAAAAATTGAGGCATAAGTCTCATGAGGATTGGGAAAGAAAATCTTAGCTAATCATAGCTTCAACCATCCTCTCTTCTTATCCTATAGCCCATCGGGTGGTCCTGGCGGCCAGCAGTGACTACTTCCGTGGCATGTTCACCAGCGGCATGAGGGAGTGTCAGCAGAGGTCCGTTTCAGTGCCATCTCTTGGTAACGAGGAGCTGGAGGCGTTCCTCCACTGCTTTTACAGTGGAGCTTTGGATCTCTCCTGGGAGCGGGTGTTTGATCTAGTCTGTTCCGCCCTCCAGTTCCAAATCCAGCCAGCCCTCTCTCTGTGCCTCGGTTTCCTGGAGCAGGAAATAGATGCAACTTCCTGTCTGGATGTGGCGTCTTTTGCCGAAGCGTACGCCATGGGAGACTTACTCGAGCTGGCAGACGACTATGTCCTCAGACACTTCCAGGAGGTGTCAGTCACCCCTAAGTTCCAAGACCTTCCTGCAGAGAGACTCCTGGGATACCTGTGCTGTGATGGCCTGTGCGCTCCCTCCGAGCTGACCGTATTCCGGGCAGTGGTTGCCTGGTTGGAAGCCGACCTTTCAGAGAGGCTACCCCAGGCTCGGAAGCTGATGTCAGGCGTCCGCTTCCCTCTCATGACCTTCCGAGAGTTCTGTGAGGTGCGTGCTATCAACCTGCGCATGGAGTGCAGTGCAGATGGTGAAGTTGAACTGTATGGCATGGCTTTGAAGGACTTTGGCTTGGGAACGTCCAGCTCTGAAGAGTGCTTCCGTGTGCGGTGCCCCAATGACGCATTGGTGCTGATCGGCGGGGACCAGCTCAATCCAGACATGGGCATGCGGCTTCCCAGCAGGCAGTTGTGGTTTGCCAACGCCTTGCGGAGCGGAGTCGGCCTTGTGAAGGACATAGAGTGGAGGACACTGGGAGAAATTCCAGAACAGGCCCGTTTTCGACATGGAGCTGCTGTCATGGCGGGAAAGCTGTACGTCGTTGGGGGTTGTCACTTTTATGCAAAGAACGACACCATGAAATCAGGCTTCTGGTGAGAGCCATGTCTGATCCTGTCTTTATGTATTTTATGTTTTCAATTTTAGTGTTACATCTGTCCTCTCAGGCTCATTTTATAATATTTTAAAACTAATATACTTATATACTAAAAACTAATATTCTCCCTTGTACGTCGCTTTGGACAATAGCGTCTGCTAAATGACTAAATGTAATATTATACTAGTTACTGATCATTAGTTTTTGTATTTACAAAGCAGTACATATCTCAAACAATCTCAATGTGTCAACATTTCATCAATCAGCCGGATGGAAAGAAGACTGTTGACCCTTCCTGCCCTCTGCTCTGTTTCTCCATGTTGTCTTTGCAGCTACGACCCACTGCACAACACATGGCAGAAGATAGCAGACATGCACGAACCAAGGAGCAATTTCACAGTGGTGGTCCGAGAGAACGCCCTCTATGCCATCGGAGGAGACAAGGACATCAACACAAACCTGGACAGCGTGGAGGTCTACTGCCCAGACAGCAATTCCTGGAGGTAAAGAGGCTCTGAGGTAGATGCTGTGCTATGCAGATCCCAGTGCTTCATGAATAAAAAATAAAATGGTTCTGGACAATCATTCTATGGGAAAGCCTAACATCATAGCTGTACAGTTCCAAATATTGCATCCCGTTTAGTCTTGGAAATCGTATCTAAACAATGAAATGCAAAGCCTCAAGCACAGCATGGAACTATCCAAGAATTGTATTATGCCATGGTAAAACAACGCAGCACTCTGGACAAAGTAACTGAATGCATGTCTCTGGTATATTATCTGTAGATTCACTCGCCCCCTGGATCAAGCCCTCAGTGGCCACGCAGCCGTCGTGTGGAAGGGCGAGATCTTCATCTCAGGAGGCCTGAACTGCGAGTACAAGTGCTTGGTGTGCATGTTCCTCTACCACCCCGAGAAAGGAACCGTCTACCTGTCCGACATGGCGCACGATCGGGCCCTGCACAGCATGGAGTGCCTGGGTGGGCGTTTCTACGCGGCTGGAGGTGTGTGTAACTTCAGCAAGTTCTACACGGACCTCGTCGCTTGTGAGGTCTACGATCCCGTCCGAGACTCTTGGTGCGCCGTCGCGCCTCTCGCCACCCCCCATGTTGGTGCGGCGTCGGCCATTTTGGAGGAGAAGCTGTACATCCTGGGTGGGTACAGTCAGGAGGACTACAGTGAGTCCAAATTGGTGCACCGATACGACCCAACCACTGGACGCTGGCTGAACGTGGGCAGGATGCCAGGCCCCAACACTGACATATGTGCCTGTGTGCTCCGCCTACCTGCCCAGCTGCGCCAATGAAAGAGGGCATGAGTAGGTGTGATTGATATTTCATCACTTCGAAAAACATTCAAACGCTAATGTGTTGCTTTTCATGAACAGTAGCAGATTGTGGATGCCAGTTTGTTACTGGATAATAAAGATATCAACTGAAATGTGATGATGTGAAATGATCTAGTTGATGTGAAGGGAACATGGGGGAAAAACCTTATGTTTTCATGCTGCTTCTAATTCACAAGGACCTCTAGGCCAGAGACATTTTTTGTTGTGTCAGATAAGATACAGGACAAATGTTTACAGTGGTAGGTGTTAGTGAGAGTGAATGTGAGGTGTGAATAGCTTAACGGTAGCAAGCATGTTTTTTAAAGAGCAAAATGCTGTATTTCTGAATCAATATCAGGTGAATGTGTGAATTCATGTTTGGAGTAATTTATAACACTAAGACTGTTTATATAAAGCTTGAAATATTTGAGATACAGTATGACTAATCTGACATGTTAACTATGAATTCAAATGAATACCCATGTTTTACCAGACTTAATTTATTCAATGTTAAGCAGGAAATTATGCTTCTTAGAAAGCAATATAGGCAATCTGGGAAATTCCCTATTTGTTCCAAATGTCAGTGCCATGGGAAACCTTTGGATCAATACCTCTACGTTGGTCTATTGAAGGGGTCAAAGAACGAGTTACTGTTTAACTATATCCTCCTATTCCTATCATTGGAAATGCCTGTCAGTTGAAATATCCTGTGCTAAATAAATAGATTATTTGTGAATTAATGTATGTAATCTTGGATTTTCCCCAATGGTAAAATGTAAGTAAAATGATGTTTTCGAAAGATTTGGATCAATATCTCTACCTTGGTCTAGGGAAGAGGCCATCGGACTAGTTACTGAGTAACTAGATCTACCGATATATATGTTAGTTCAGTCACCTAGAGCTCCAACAAATATGCGTTTCAAGATGGAGAGGACAGCTGTAATACTAGTGCTGATGTCACTAACCTGCATGTGCAGTGGTCAGAGGCCGGAGTTCTTCTCCGTTGACATCTACAGTGAGCTGAAGGCGCTGAGGTCGCTGGTGGGGGAGATCTCAGCCAGGCTAAACGCAACACAGCGGGAGCTGGAACAAGAGAGAGCAGGTAGCCTGCCATTTTGAATGCTAACTTAGTACCTGTTAGCAGATGTTGTTATTGACTGTCTGGGGGAAAAAAAATTATGTCTGTGAAATACCGCCGGAGGAGAGAGGCTGTCAAGGAGGAAAAAATATAGAACATTATTTGTTCAGACATTATTTGATTGGTAGCGGTGGTGTTGACCAGTAATTTGAAATAATGTTAATCATTTAATGTAAAGGTAAAATGAATGCTGCAGTAATAGTGTGTGTGTGTGTGTGTGTGTGTGTGTGTGTGTGTGTGTGTGAGAGCTAAACATTTTTTAAATGGTTGACATTTAGTGTACAGTACCACTTACTAGAAGCTTACGTTTGTAGATGTCAATCATAACAAGGGTATAGGATCAAAAGCAACAAATTACTGTATGTGAAGCCATTTACATCCAGCATATCTATTTACAGTTCCAATGTGTAAAGCCATAGGGCTCATAAAAAAGAGTTTGGTCCTGAGTTAATTCTGTTTCTTTTGTTGGTGATTAATCCTACAGACAAAAGGGTGGCATTCACTGCATCAATGCTGAGTACTGTGAACAGGAATCATGGTCCCTTTGATCGTGAGACAAACCTCATTTTTGAAAAAGTCCTGACGAACGTTGGCAATGCCTACAATGCAAACACAGGTACTGTCCTCAAATGTGAGATTTATAGAGAAATATAACACTCTGACTCAAGTATGTTTTGTGGTAATCACATGCCTTTATTTCTAAAGTGCTGACCATTCTGGCTTTGTATGTGTAGTTAAACTAGTGTTAACTGTTCATTTACACGTCACGTTTATCCGTATATATCACTTCAAGTCATATGATAGAGATCTTTTATTTGTGTGTGTTTTTGATCTTTGACATATGTTTGGTTAAAGTTTAACTGTATTTAGTTAGCCAGCCATTCACTGACAACATGGCTGACAGCAGATAATCTGTCCTTTTGAATAGGTGTCTTCACTGCACCAGTGAAAGGATTGTACTTCTTCCGATACTCTGGGCGTGCCTTTTCCGGTAAAGACATGGGCTTGAGCATATTTAAGGGAAGCTCACGCATCGTGTCTTCATATGACCACCAGTCTGGAGACACAAACGACAGCATATCCAATGGCGTTGCTCTGGAGCTGGATGTTGGGGATGTGGTGTACATGCGCCTCTGGATCAACTCATGGATCTTTGTCGACAGTCGCTATAACTACTGCACTTTCAGCGGGTTCTTGGTCTTCCCTATTGGCTGAAAGTGCATGGCAGCTTGGTTATAAATTAGACCAATAAATAAAATACACAGTTAAAGTAATGACTCAAATGTGATATAGATATTTTTGACAATACTGAAGCATTTGAAATCACAGTGAATCATTTGCAATCACATCACATTCAAACTCCAAAATGTGAATTTACCAATTATGCTTTTCTGGTTTGGTTTCCTTTTCCTTCAGTGTGTTATATAGCTTTATGTCTATGTAAAGGACAGAGAATAGAAATGTGTGTGTTTTTGGAACGTTGAAGCATGTAAATCAATTCTAGTAGACCCCCAAAATAAAATTATGAACATTGAACATTAGCATAATAGGTCCTCTTTTAGGCTGTCCAATGATCAGTCTGAAAAAGAAGCAGTAGTTGAATATGAGGTGGTACTGGCTACATGTATTGCGTTGAGTTTCTGGTGATTTGTGTAATCTGGAAAAAGATTAAAGAAAGATTTAACATTCATATAGGAGACATAGTGCTACTATCTACAGTGCTTATACAGTATGTCATAATAAATGCCTTGTCTGAGGCTTTAACATTGTCTTGAACCGTTCTGGGATGACTAGTGGATTGTTAAATTTGAGCATTATTAAACCTGTTGCAGATATTAGGTTCTTATGCAATACTTAGCAATACGTTATATAAATGATGCACTGACCTTTAAATCACTCGCAAACAAAGTAGTCATGCAATTACAGCAGTGCGATTTGATTCGCTTGCCTGTCAATGTAGCTATTGTGAAATGTGTGCAGTTCACCTTGG
This sequence comes from Clupea harengus, assembly GCF_900700415.2. NCBI lineage: Eukaryota > Metazoa > Chordata > Actinopteri > Clupeiformes > Clupeidae > Clupea > Clupea harengus. The sequence continues at coordinate 24,356,353 of NC_045169.1, read as the reverse complement.
TTTAGGATTGAAGACGATCCAAATGCACCATGCTATGAAACTGCCGACGTTCTGTGACAGCTGACCGGTAATGCCCGAGGTGTTTGTGAATAACGCCCCTGTGAGATAACTAATTACCCCGAGACTCATGCAGACTCATGTCCTGACTCATTTGTGCAGGGAAATGCTAACAGTGTCTCTGAGCAGATAGAGCACAGGGGATAATTATTGTTTTCATTCTGCACTGAGTTGACAGTTTAATGTGTGCTATGCAGTTCCCCAGTCCCTCAGCATCTTCCCCCTATTCCCTTAGAATACACTGTACATATCATACTGTAGTTGTTTTCAGTGGATGTGAGGCATGTATCCTCTTGTACATGAGCAGGCACAGTGAGGAGCTCACACTCATTTCCATTTGTGTGGGTGGATGAATGTTATGGATTTTTTTAAATCAGAAATTTCTGTAAAATAGAAAATACATTATATATACATACACACATTTCCTTAATGCTGAATTTTGAGCTTCTTCCACCCTTCGCCAATCCATGGGGCTTGTCGGGAGGTTACAGTATGGACAGCTCATGAAAGGGCAGTTGGCAGTGCCAACCCAAACACAGAACAAGTGCATCTGCCAGTGAATTGTTTGTCTGTCAGCGATTGGATATTTTGTCGCTGGCCAACATCATCTTGACTGCAAACATGGATCATTCTTTCCGCCTTATAAAACACACTTTGCATAAGTGCATAAGCATGTCTATAATGACCAGCACGGAATTCACCTCAGCACCTCAGAGGAAAAAAATATATATATAAATATATACTACCTTTCAAAATTCGGTAACAAAGCACAGTTTCTCTATTCTAACAAATGTGTCAAAGGCATTTGGTGCACAGTGTGAAAATAGTGTTAGTGCTCAGATGCTTTCAGTAAACACATTATCTGTAAATATCACAGGGGAAGCATATTTGCATGATTTCTAACCCTCTCTCGTGTCACAGCCTGTTTTCATGACGCACACATTCTTCCCGGATTCTACCGACATTTACCCGTCTTGACATGCTGGTTGCCCCCAAATGCCCCCCCCCCCCCCCCCACACACACACACCTCACCAAAATCACCTCCAGCTGCTCTTAAATAGCTCCCTGCACAAGGCATTTTCCCAAAACAAGCCAAGTACTGCAATGGCACACACCACCCCCTTGCTCTTAGCCCTCCTGGGGTGCCTGTGTCTGGGCCTGGCGTCTGGACAGAGAGGGGATTCGGACTTGACTGTGGAGCTCACGGAGCTGAGGGTCCTGGTCAAGGACATGGAGGCCAAGCTGAACGACTCCAGCACTAAAGACGGGGACCTGAAAGCCCTGGAGACACGACTGAATGCCACGGAGCAGCAGCTGGAGAAACTCCAGTCTGAGGTGCAGCGTCTGGGGAAGGAGAACCAAGGTGATGTTTGACCTCAAGCTGGCATAGCATGGTAGATGGTGGATACCATTCAGAAAATTATATTTTAAAAGGTTATATCTCTTGGTGATTTCACACTTGATTTTACTTCATTTACATATCAGGTTACTTATCATGGCTCAGAATTTGAATGCAAAAGCCTCTAAACACAGATAGGTATTCTGTCACAGACTAAATAACTCATATCATTCCTATATCAATCATATAGTTACACATAGTTGTCTTGCTGCTAAAATGTTTGTTATATCTGTTGAATGTGAAGTGCTACTTGATGCAGTGATGTTTTAAAACGCAATAATACTTCATTAAACTAGTTCTTCATGCGTAAATGTGAGTTGGATGATCCACATATCAGGTCAAACTGAGCCACATTGTATTTATCAAATTCAATCCACAGATATCATGGAAAAGCTGAATGCCACAGTAGAAGAGCTTGATCAAATAAAGAAACAAAATGGAACAACTAAAGGTAAAACTAAAGGTTTCATACATTGCATTTCTACTGGTTATCTTTTCTGTTATTTATGAATAGATATTTGAACATATAATGTAACATAATATAATGTCACATAATGTAATATAATATAATATAATACAATGTAATGTAATATGATATAATAAATGGGAAGCAATTATCTAACATGTTTGCATTTGAATGACAGGACCAAAAGTAGCTTTCTCTGCATCCCTTGCTCCCTCCGGTGAGGTTTATGAGAAACACAGTGATACTTCCCCAAACCTGGTTTACAAGCGGATCTTCACTAACACTGGAAATGCCTATGACAGCAACACAGGTAACACAAAAGAAGTGTTAAGTCTTTTGGCTCCACATAACGGCAAGTGTCCTTAGGTACTAAGGAAGTTAAAATTGAATAATCTGATGAGTAAAATGCTTATATTTACCCTCTCCTTTCATAGGTTCATTCACTGCTCCTGTGAAGGGCATCTACTTCTTTAGCTTCAGCACGTTTGGCTACCACAACTTCCTGAGTGGCGCCATTCTCACCAAGAACGGTCAGTACATGGTCTCGTCCTATGACCCCCCCGCCACCGGAGACACTGGGGACACCGGAGGGAACTCTGTCATTCTGCAGCTGGAGGCGGGAGAGAAGGTCACCATGAGACTCTGGAAGAACTCCCAGGTGTTCGACAACCTCAACGGCCACAACACCTTCAGCGGCTTTCTGCTTTTCCCTTTGTAGATGGACTCAGTGGTCACATTTCTCTAACATGCTCTAGCATATTCTTTTAGTAGCTGGCCTAGTACATCTAGAGCTATGGAGGGTTTCACGAGTTGTTAGTGCTCACCAACAAAATTGCAAAAATGTGTGTTGTACTAAAACGCTTGCAATAAAACACATGTATTGAAGTGTAAAATTGGCATATAATTACATGTTTGGAAAACACGATTACATTTTTCATGTGAGAGTGGTAAACAGTTCATGTGTTAAGGCAGGGGTTTTCAAACGGGGGTCCGCAACGGCATTGCAGGGGGTCCTTATAAATTCGCTTTGATATTTCAACACATTTCCAGATTACGCTTGAATATCGTGAAAATTATCTAAAATAAGAAAAATATGTCTAAAATAATATAAAGGAGATTTACGCTGACAGAATGTAGCCTTGCACCTATCCAGTGTATGGTAGCCTGTGCTTTGCTAATGTTAATGCGTTGTGTCCCTAACGTCACGCCATACGCATATTATGAAGTTGACAAGCATCTGCAGTAAAGCATAGCCTACGTGTACTTTTGAAGTTTATTTGACAAAGTAATACTTTTGGTGAACGACTGAAGTTATCTACTGTCCTTAGCTAACATTTCGTTCTAACGTCTAGTTAGCTGGTCAGAAGCACCAATGGATCGGTTTTTAGTGAGGAGAGTGACAGAGGGACAGACTGCCACGACATAGGGACAAGGACAGGATTCCAACAAAGCTACACCTTCACAGGATACAGGGAAACAAAGTAAAAAAAGAAAAAGAAAATACGATGAGGAATACATGAAATACGGATTTACAGTGACGACAGACAGAGCAGAAGAGTAGGTACTACTGTGTTTCGTGTGTTCAACATTACTGTCAAAACTATTGCGGCATATGGAGATGCATCACGTTTTCTTGAATGCCAAGCCTATTGAGTACGTGCAACAGATGTTGCGTGATTTTCATATGACTTAAGTTCTGGATAAGTTGCCAGACAGAATTTCCAGAGCTTGCTGCAAAAGCAATGAGGTGTCTTTTGCCCTTTCCGACTACCTATCTGTGTGAGAGCGTTTTTTCTACACTGGCGTACTTGAAGAATAAGTACAGGGCAAGGCTTTAACCAGAGAATGATCTAAGACTGTTGCTGTCTACCATTTCGCCACGAATAGACAGGCTGTGTGGACTTCACCATGCACAGATATCACACTGACAGGTCTCCCCTCTCTCCACACACACACGCATGGACACACGCGCACACACACACGCACGCACGCATACACACACGCACGCTCCCGCAGGCACAACAGTGGGCCGCAGATTACTTTCTAGTCAGAATGGTGGTCCCTGGGACCAAACCAGTTGAAAACCCCTGTGTTAAGGTAAAGAGAAAAAAATTTAAACCATTTCCCCAAAACTATGTTAATCATTAATGTTCTTTTTGTGATGAGTTTTCATTTAGTTTATTTTAGAAACTATGCAGAAATACCTGAACAATGAAGCAGAGCCTCATGCCATAGTTGTCAAAGTAGACACTTTGTATTTCACCATCTCCAGAGTATTATAAAAAAGTGAAATGTGTAAGAAACAAGTAAGTGAACTCTGACGGAACTAACGTTCTTTTCTGTGCTGTTTTGATAATGTACCACTTCCTCTCTTATCTGTATCAACAAGCTGTTGTACCAAGAAATAGCTAACCACCAGGTGTCTGTTGCTCCCGTTATGAAAGTTAAATCTTTTGCTGACAGTTTTTGCAAATGTAGAATGTGAACATGACCGTTTGCACGTAGGGTCGGTCATACACATAGCGATCTTCAGTTCTGATTTGTTGGTGCATGAGCTCTGACCTCTGCCCAGATTCTTCACTCTGTGATACCCCAAAGACAAGACTGTTTCATGAGATCTTTATTTTTCCTCTCACTGACGAAATAATTGATTAATTTCCCCCACGCAGTCCAAGTGATGATGGGTGAACCCAAGGGCCCGCTCCAGCTCCTGGATCTCTCCTTCCATTTCTTCGGGGTGGCACTCACCCTATTTCTGACACCAATGCAGCGTCATAGCCATGAAGAATGTGCTGTGAGACAGAGAGCTTTATTTATTGTGTTCATTCATTATCGATGGGCAGCTTTTCAATAAACCATTTTCTATTACGGTTGTTATAGTTACCTTTCAAAGTTTCCAGAGCACTGATATAGAAAAGTGATTAAACATTTTCACCAGATCCCCTTCATAGGTATCCTGTTACAGAGAATTAGTGATGATCTGCCAGCCAATCATAAAAGAGTATTTCTCATCTTCGATATAATAAAAGATACTTGTACATTACAACCGCTCACTCTCAGACAATCCAACACTCGGACAAAACAGACAAAACAGACAAAACAAACAAAACAAACAGACAAACAAACAAACAAAACAAACTAGGCAGTGGTACTGGGCTGAACAGTGATACAATGTGTCAGGAGCACAGAAGGGAGGGATGTTATTTGATTGGCTGTTAAACTCAAATATAAACAGCCTTTACTCCAGACTCACGGTGTGTATCTGTTATCTCTGGTTGTTGTGCAGGGCCATCTCATGATTCTGTGCCTCATTAATGCCAAGGGAACATGGCTGGCAGTGAAAACACAGGGCAACATGGTAAGATACTTTACTTTCATTCATTCACTTTTGCTTTTTTTTTGTCTTTATTTTCTTTTTGTAACTTTCTTTCTTTCTTCTGCTGAAATTGCAATATGGTAGATCTTTCTACCATTCAACATTAAATTAATTTTGGTGGCGTACAGAGACATGCAAAGATAAATACACCTTTTGTTACCACTACCTTCCCAGGGAATTCCTTGTGTCACTTTGTGGTCTAGGTGCAAAACAAAAAAACAGTGTTCTCCCAGATGTAGTTTTAACTGAAATATATTTGTATATTATTATATCGTATATATAATCTCCCAGCAGTATTTGTGCTAACACCAATAAAAATATGAAACTCAATGATGAGGTTAACCCTATTTCAATTATTCACTGATGTTTTTGTCATTCGTTTGCTATATCAGTGGTAAGATATGGGAATATTTATGTCACATGCACCATATTTTGTCATTAATGGGCTGCCGCTCCAACATAATTTTGATTTGGTCGCGTCAAAATTGGCATGAAACAGGGTGAGAGTATTTTACAGAGAGTTTCACATGGCTGTGAAACCCCATGCCCCTTACCCTGTTGGAAAGATTGAACATTCAAGTTAATGTTGTGTCTGTCTTAATCTATTGTACTCATACAGGGCAGCTATCCACAGAGTCTCAGTTTGAAGAGCTGAAGAATGAGCTGAAGAGCATTATGTCCAACCTAAAAGACACCATGGTAGAGCTCGAGACAATGAAGAGACAAAATGAAAGAACTAAAGGTAGAATTAAAGGTTACTGTGTCGATACTGCAGAACTTGTCTGTTATTAAAATATATACATAATTGTTTGCTTTTCTATATTATATTATATCATATTATATTATAGTGGGAATTGATTTTTTAACATCCTTGCATTGGATTGATAGTATCAATGAAAGTGGCTTTTTCTGCATCTCTTGCGACCTCTGGTTATGTGTATTCACATACTTCAGGCTGTGTCTATATACTTCATTTGTATAATATAAAACTATTCAACATAATATAATATAACCTAATACAATATAATATTATAAAAATGCAAAGCACTTATCTAACATGTTGGCATTTGAATGACAGTTTGAATGCGAGTTGGATGATCCACATATCAGGTCAAAACTAAGCCACATTGTATTTATCAAATTCAATCCACAGATATCATGGAAAAGCTGAATGCCACAGTAGAAGAGCTTGATCAAATAAAGAAACAAAATGGAACATCTAAAGGTAAAACTAAAGGTTTCATACATTGCATTTCTACTGGTTAGCTTTTCTGTTATTTGAATATATAATGTAATATATTTAGGCCTGTCAATAGATTAAAAAAAAATAACTAATTAATCGCACATTTTGAAATGAATTAATCGTGATTAATCACGATTAAAAGTTTGTTTTTCTTCTTAAAACTAAATCTTATAAATTAACGAGTAATCACTACATACAGCGTGAATTTTAGACACTGTTGTTTAATTGTGTATGTATGTGATAACTTAAAGACGAGCTGCTTCTGTGATAGCTAAATTCAGCTTGACAAATGCTACATACAACTTCAGTTTTGTCGATTGTTCTGTCATTTTGGCTCTTAAACAGAGACTTTCCGCCCAACAATCCCTCAGCTCTCTCCATCTTCAACTACCACAGTGGTTCTCAAACTTTTTCTGTCATTCCCCACTTTGAACAAGGGGGGCTTTTCAAGCCCAACCTGTCCCTCATCGCTCCCATAACATGGTAGGCCAAGCTTAAAATGGTCAATTATTGAAATAACCTCAAGTAAAAACAAATAGCATCTTATTTAGGTCAGCAAATGTATATTGCTTGGAGTGATTTAATGTTTCATGTTGTAGTCTATTGTTGCTATGGACACGCACACATGGACGGATTATGAAACCATTGGTCAGGACGTGTAACAAAATACACCGCTTCCAACCACAAATAAGAGATACATTTAAGCCACTTCTGATATTAACAAATACAAAGTCTAAAAACAATTGACAGCAAGCAAAGTTAATAACAGCAACTTCACGCAGAGGCTCTGGTTTAGGGCCCCCCTGAGCTCAGGGGCCCTTGGGCCTGGGCCCGTTCAGCCCGTTCGGTAATCCATCCCTGCACGCACACACTATTGTATTTATTTCTATTTTCCTTCACAGGAGCATTCACTGGAGCATTCACTGGAGCATTCACAGGAGCCTTCACTGGAGCATTCACTGGAGCATTCACAGGAGCCTTCACTGGAGCATTCACTGGAGCATTCACTGGATCATTCACTGGAGCATTCACTGGAGCCTTCACTGGATCATTCACTGGAGCATTCACTGGAGCCTTCACAGGAGCATTCACTGGAGCCTTCACAGGAGCCTTAACTGCTTCACCTTTTAGCTTCAGCACGTCTGGCTACAGCAGCTTGCTGAGTGGCACCATCCTCAGTAAGAATGGCCAGTTGATGATCTCACTGTACGAGTTCAGCTCCACCGGTGAGGGCAGTGGAGGTCCCAGGTGGTCGACAACGACATCCAACACACCACCTTCAGCGGCTTTCTGCTATTCCCCTCATAGATGAAGTCAGTGGTCAAATTTCTTTAACATGCTCCAACATTCGCTTTTGAGAATACAAAAACATTCATATGGGAACAACAAGAGCAGTTAACTCAGAGCTCTTATTGGACAGTAATGACAGCAGTCACCAAAGGTAAGATATCCAGTATAGGAGATCCAGTCAAGGCAGCCAAGACTCCAGATGACTGACCCTACTAGTGATAATTATACCCCTTACTTCTGCAATCAGTTATCCAGGCTGCAGTCTATTCCTGTCATACAACAACGATGCTAAGAGGTCAGACTTGCAAATTGCACCCAAGGAGCCAATGGTTGGCATCCCAACACCCAATACTAGCATCAAAAACCTTGGTGTAACTATCAACCAAGACCTCCTATTTGACTCACACATAAAACAGATCTCAAAGACATCATTTTTTCATTTACGCAATATTGCCAAAATTAGAAAAGTCCTATCCCTCCAAGATGCAGAAAAACTAATCCACGCATTTATTACTTCCCGACTAGATTACTGCAATGCTCTCCTGTCCGGATGCAGCATCAACTCAATAAAGAGCCTCCAACTTATACAGAACGCTGCTGCCCGTACACTCACCAGAACTAAAAAATATGAGCACATCTCACCTGTACTTGCCTCTCTGCATTGGCTCCCTGTCAAAAGTAGAATTGATTTCAAAGTACTCCTGCTAACATACAAAGCCCTAAATGACCTGGCTCCAAACTACCTTAAGGAACTAGTTGTCCCCTACTGCCCCCTAAGACCGCTCCGTTCCCAGAGTGCAGGCCTCCTTGTAATTCCAAGAATATCAAAAACCACAGTAGGAGGCAGAGCCTTTAGCTACCGAGCCCCCCTCCTCTGGAACAATCTCCCTGCCTCCATCCGAGATGCAGACACCCTACCTATATTCAAATCAAGACTAAAGACATTCCTCTTTAGTGCATCCTATAGCCATGAGTAATTGCGTCAACAAACCCATCACCTGCTGGGTCAGCCAGTCAGCAAGCATAACTAGACATAACTGAACACATAAGAAAAAAAAAAAAAAAAAAATAATAATAAAAAAAAAATGTATATCACTGGGCTACAGACAGCGTATGTTGTACCCTGCAACCCTAACAAAGCTTACGACTAAAATCTCCATATGTACCAAACCAAACTAATTGCTAAATGGCAGCATAACTAAACATAACGAATGCTAAACCAAACTAAATGCCAAACCAAACTAAATGCTAAATGCCAGAATAGCTAAACACATCTAAAACACATGCAATACCCCCCTAATCAACATAACTGGGCTACAGACAGCGTATGTTGTACCGTGAAGGAGTGCGGAAGATCCCGGGTACAGCACACGGCGCGTATTGCGACTGTCACCAGCCAACTAAATACTAAATAAAATCCCCATACACCCAGCCAGGCAGCCTCTCTCTCTCTCTCTCTCTCTCTCTCTCTCTCCCTCTCCCTCTCCTTTCTTATCACATTGCTAATGCCTATAATAACCCACTCACTCTGTTCTTTTTCTTTCTCTCCTAATCTAGACTATCTTCGCCATGGGACGCTGCTGTAGTCTCTCTACCCGGTCTACCTGCAGAAACCCTCGACCAATTGCACCCACCGCCACTGCACTGCCGTACACTTACTCTACCTCATACCCTATGCTAGCATTTATATACAATATATATTATTGCCACCATCGACATGTTTCTCTGTTCCTACTCCCCTTACCCCTGTAATAGTAACCCTATCAGCACAGTGTATATCCACTAAACTGGTCTTGTCTGTATCATGTACTTACCACTGGATGTCTGTATATATATTATGTACATCTACCAAATGCAGGCTATGTACAACACCTGTTGTTTCCCTTCCCCTTCTGCCACACAACCCTCCCCCCTTCCCCCCTTCCTATCTCCACCCGGCCGACCTCAAGCAGATGGGTTCCCCCTTATGTGCCGTGGTTCTGCTTAAGGTTCCTTCCTGACTAACAGGGAGTTTTTTCTTGCCCGTGTTGCCATTGTGCTTGCACTAAGGGGGTTTCAGGCTCTGGGCTCTGTAAAGCGCCTAGAGATAATTGTATTGTTATGGCGCTATATAAATACAATTGAATTGAATTGAATTGGCATTCTGGCAAAAGGTTGTTGATATTTGAACCTAAACAGCCCATCAAATTACACCCCTCCCTTCTGTGCTCCTGAAGTAACGTGTTGATTGTCTGGAACCGTGTATGGCTTAATGTCATTCACTGATGTAGGGGAAGGGATGGGGGTGTTTGTAACTTATAGATGGCATCATCCTCACAAGACCTGCTTTGATTCATTATCTGTGGCACCAGCCTAACTGTAGCATGCTGCTCATACCCATCGACATAAACAGCATGTGTATATGCTAGCATGTTCATTAGACCTGTGCTGAATTTGATCAGTGGGGGTGTTTGTACATTTTAGATGGCATCATCCTCACATGTCCTGTTTTGTTTCATTATCTGTGTGTGTGCCATTTATGTTTCCACATAGGGAGTGTTAAGATTATGCTTAAGTGTGTCCACCTACAGTGATGGCTGAGTGCCTTTCGATGCTCGGATTTTCAATATTTCCTCACAACACATCAATGCGGTTATAGGCCACGCAAATCAGAAAACTACTTAGTTCGGAAAAATCATGTCATATTATGCCAAGCCTTCTTCGCGTGTTATAATCAAGTTATGAAAGGGATCAACCAGAATATCCCCTGAGATCACCTTCACGTACTCTCTTCCTAAAGTGAAAGAGAAGGACAACTCACCTGTTTTCTCTGCCTGCTCTTTTCTCTTGAAACACAATTCAGCACATTTTCTTACAGACACGTACAAATATTTCAGCATACTTAAACACATACATTGTTCTACAGCATGTAAACACATTCCACACAGTATATAAGTATATCATCACACAGCATGTATACATGTTTCACTCTTCAAACAGTTATCTGCAAGCATATATGGATATGGGTTTGTCAAACCTGACTCAAGCAAGCATACATTGGTTATATGATTATAAGACATGCTTCAAGCAATTTCAGAAAAGCACACATTTGTTATATGATTATCAGTATGATTTAAGCCTAACATGCATATGGGTCAATGGTGTCGCGGGCGGTTCCGTCTTTCTGCGATTTATTCCACAGGAGTATAGGGTGGCTTTCTCCTTTTCGCTACAACGGGCCATTCAACACCGAAACCGTCCTGATCCACAAGTGGATCCTTTTGAACATGGGCAATTCTTAAAACCCAAACACAGGTTTTAAACAGATCACAACTCTGCTGAGGTAGCTCAACAACACCGATGTCATGAATGCAATACTCTTACTGATAGCATGTTGCACTGTGTACACATGTGCACAATTTGTGCAACTTACAGAATGGTTTTCAAAAGGCTACATGATAACATATTTCTATTCTTTAGGGATTGTGCAAATGATTTTCCTGAGACTTTCTTTTATTTCATTTCTTCATAAAATATCAGCACCTCTTGACTTAATGATAAAAACACTCAGCAATTTTTTTATTTTCAATAATATATTTTTATTTGAGTAATTACATGTGATAATTAATTTAAAGCAAAACATTGCGTATCATAGACAATTACATATAATACTGACAGCACATCCCTTGCTGGTCAGCCACAGACCCCAATGAGACCACTGAAACAACATGCATGTTCAGAGGCCAGCTACATTTACTATCTTCAAGAAAGCAGGCACGGATATCAGTTATGGAGCCCGGCATTTTCCCCATATTCTCCCAGCAGTCAGTGGCAGGGTCGTACCGATGAACCATCTTGCACTCGCTGTAGTCCACCGTGCAGTAGCCACCCAGGATGTAGATCTTGTCCTCCAGAACGGCTGAGGCCCCCCCAACATGTGGGGAGGAGACGGGGCAAATGCTGCACCAGAAGTCAGACTTGGGACTGTACACCTCGCAAGACAGCTGGTCGAAATAATTGCTGCTGCCTCTGTCAGACAGTCCACCGACTACATACAAGTGATCACCCACACACTCCATACGGTGCAGGGCCCGATTGTAGGGCGTGTCTGCCAGGTAGGTGGTTCCTCTCTCGGGATGGTATAAAAACATAGACACCAAGCACTGGCATTCACAGTTCAGGCCTCCCGAGACGTAGATCTCTCCTCCGCACACAGAGGCAGCATGGCTGTTCATGGACTGTTCAAGCGGGCGGACAAAACTACAAGAGTGAAACAGAGATGTTTATTCTTGAGGTGGAGGGTGAGGGATTCAAGGAGAAGCACTGTATTGTCTGTTTTCCCACTTCAAAGATTGACCAAGTGGGTTACATTTGGGTTTAGGGTCTTTCCATCCCAAATCACCAAGTGATCCCCACATGACCCCGTTCTTTTTCTCCAAATTGGAATCATATATACCCATACGCCAGATGTGGGCACAGGCAAAGTTTCAGTGCCCAATACCAAAACCAACCAAATTATACCAATTTGAATAAAGGTACCCTCACACAAATGTTCCTATTTGCACTGTCTAAAGTGTGCTGTATGCTGTGCATTTTCACTGATATCTTCAACACTGTTTAGGATATCAGGATGGACATTTTTACTGTGACTAACTTTCACCTTTCAGATGGCAATTTTAGTAGGAATTTCTTTCACAAACACTATGTGACTGACCTGCAGAGTCATAATTAGGCCTGTGCCCTTATCTGGAGAACAGGTATACATGATACAAAAATGAAATGAAAACCTAGGAGGGTTCATGTGGGAAATTATTCTGATTTCAGGTGACTTGGCATGGACTGACCCTTTATTGTTATTCATGATTTAAATACCAGTTTAAAAAAATAGTTTCATAAACGTATTCACACACATACCGATCTATTGATGACCCCTTTCCAATAAGTGCATCCAATTACCTTCAGTTGGTAAGCATATTAACTTCTACTTCTCTTTTTCTCCCCTTCTTCTCCCTATTGTGCAGATGGAAACACACAGCCTTGTTGTGAGATAAAGGTGGACCAGTCTGGCTTCCTCAAATTAATGATCGCCGTCCTCGCTGACCTTTGCATCACTCTGGGGGCATTTCTGGTGGCCTTACATGTGAACAGTGAGTGTGATTTATTCAGGCTGTTTAAACTGTGTCTATATGAATCATTTGTGTGATATGGAACTACTCAGATGGTAGAGCTAAATAAAATATGACACAATTAGTGAACAACTACCCAACTACCCACAAGGCTGCAAACAAATACAATGCGAAACACAGTTGCTCAAATACATCCTTAGCTGTGGTACGGCATTGCATTGTTTTTACACAAAGTCATTTCTCTGTCACTTCAAACTTGTTGTTAACACCGCTGGAGTTTGAGACCCCTGGTTTAGGATATCAGGATGGACTTTTTTTACTGTGACTAACTTTCACCTGTAGAGTCTGAATCTGAATTTTCAGATTTCTTTCAGATGGCAATGTACCATTTTAGAAGGAATTTCTTTCACAAACACTATGTGACTGACCTGCAGAGTCATTACTTGGCCTGTGCCCATATCTGGAGAACAGGTATACATGATACAACATGTGGGAAATTATTCTGATTTCAGGTGACTTGGCATGGACTGACCCTTTATTGTTATTCATGATTTAAGTCCATCAGTTTCAGGAACTTATTCACACACATACCTTTCCTATAAGTGCATCCAATTACCTCCAAGAGTCTGTGTTGGGACAGTATTGTTCCACACTGTCCACACTGATTTTAGCTTTTCTTTCACCCCAGATGGCGTAAATAATTCTTTCTCTCACCTCCATAGTGAACTGATTCCTCTCCGTCTTTTCCAGCTGTTATCCAAAGGGTCATACCTGAGGAGAGAATGAAGTGCAATTTAAATCAGTGTTTTAACGTGTGAATCCTTGATATTAGAACAGTAATTTGCAGAACTGTGATTCCCATCATCACCACGGTATTTCTCAGGTCAAAAACCATCAGACTTACATATGCTCAAAAAAGAGCATTTCTTAACTCTGGTGCAATAAAAGATACTTTTATGTATTAGCTTGAATACTTTAAAACCGCTCACTCACAGACAATCCAACACACGGACAAAACAAACAAACAAACAAAACAAACAAGGCAGTGGTACTGGGCTGAACAGTGATACAATGCGTCAGGAGCACAGAAGGGAGGGATATTATTTGATTGGCTGTTAAACTCAAATATAAACAGCCTTTTATCCAGACTCACGGTCTGTATCTGTTATCTCTGCTGTTGTGCAGGGCCATCTCATGATTCTGTGCCTCATTAATGTCAAGGGAACATGGCTGGCATTGAAATGACAGAGCTACATGGTGAGCTACTTCACTTTTATTTATTAGCTTTTGCTTTTTTTGTTTTCCAACTTCATTCTTTATTTTCCCTTTTGTAACTTTCTTTCTTTCTTCTGCTGAAATTGCAATATGGTCCTTTCTACCATTTAACATTACATATATGTTGGTGGCGTTCAGAGACATGCAAAGTTAAATACACCTTTTGTTCCCACTAGCTTCCCAGGAATTCCTTGTGTGACTTTGTGGTCTAGGTGCTAAACTAAAAAATAATACTAAAAAGTATATATAATCTCCTAGCAGCATTTGCATTACCACCAAGTAGAAATATCAAAATCAATGATTTTTATTTTTTTATGCGGTTGCTCATTATCAGGTTAATCTTATTTGAATTATTCATTGATGTGTGTGTTATTTGTTTGTTATGAAGAGAGTTCACTTGCTGAGAATTCGACATCTGACTTCTCCTTTTTCTCCCCTTCTTCTCCCTATTGTGCAGATGGAAACATGCAACCTTATTGTTAGATAAAGATGGACCAGACTGGCTTCCTCAAATGAACGCTTGTCATCCTCAAATCTACTTCTGACTTCTCTTTTTCTCCCCTGCTTCTCCTTATTGTGCAGGTGGAAAGAAGCAACCTTGTTGTGGGATACAGATGGGCCAGACTGGCTTCCTCAAATTAATGATCGCCGTCCTTGCTGTCCTTTGCATCATTTTGGGGGCATTGCTGGTGGCCTTAGATGTGAACAGTGAGTGTGATTTATTCAGGTTCATTAGACTGTGTCTGTATAAATCATTTGTGAAATCATTATGAAACTACTCAGATGGTTGAGCTAAAGAAAATATGACACAGAATTAGTCAACAACTACCCAGTTTGTCTGAATTGACAAATTATGTAGCAGAATCTAAAAGCACAATTTTGTTGTTTCTTGTACGGTGATGCCAAGTACATGAATTCAGTGTGAGTGTATTTCACATGGCTGTGAAACCCCTTCCCCTTACCCTGTTGGAAAGATTGAACATTCAAGTTAATGTTGTGTCTGTCTTAATGCATTGTACTCATACAGTGCAGCTATCCACAGAGTCTCAGTTTGAAGAGCTGAAGAATGAGCTGAAGAGCATTATGTCCAACCAAAATGACACCATGGCAGAGATCCACACAATGAAGAGACTAAATACTGTGTCGATACTGCAGAACTTTTCTGTTATTAAAATATATACATAATTGTTTGCTTTTCTATATTATATCAAATTATATTATATTATAGTGGGAATCGATTATTTAACATGCATTGGATTGACAGAATCGACGTGGGTGGCTTTTTCTGCATCTCTTGCGACCTCTGGTTATGTTTATTCACATTCAGGCAGTGTTTATATATATATTTGTAATATGGAACTATATAAGCAATTATCTAACATTTTGTCATTTGAATGACAGAAGCCCTGGAGGCAAATTACATCCAGTATATCTATTTACAGTTCCAATGTGTAAAACCATAGGGCTTATATCGTGTTTATACTTCTTGTCACTATATTATTTTCACTATTTGTTGCTGAAAGATTTTTGTTCTGAGTTTTGTTGGTGTTCAATCCGACAGAAAAAAGGGTGGATTCAGACCTGACTGTGGAGCTCAGGGAGCTGAGGGTCCTGGTCAAGGACATGGAGACCAAGCTGAATGCCACAGAGCAGCAGATGGAGAAACGACTGAATGCTACAGAGCAGAAGGTGGAGAAACGACTGAAGGCCACGGAGCAGAAGGTGGAGAAACTCCAGTCTGAGGTGCAGCAGCTGGGTAAGGAGAACTATATTTTTAAAAGTTATATCCCGTCGTGATTTCACACTTGATTTTACTTTAGTTACATATCAGGTTACTTATCCTGGCTCAGAATTGTTAAAGCCTCTAAACACAGACAGGTATTCTGTCACAGACTCAAAATAGTTACACATAGTCGTCTTGCTGCTAAAGTGTATGTAATGTCTGTTGAATGTCCATGTGAAGTGCTACTTGATGCAGTGATGTAACACTTTATTAAAAGTGTGTTATTTAGAAATATATATAATATAATATAATATGATATAATAAATGGGAAGCAATTATCTAACATGTTGGTATTTAAATGACAGAAGGACCAAAAGTAGCTTTCTCTGCATCTCTTACTGCCTCCGGTGTGATTCGTGTGTTCAGTTCTGCTTCCCCATTCCTGGTTTACAAGCGGGTCATCACTAACATTGGAAATGCCTATGACAGCAACACAGGTAACACAAAAGCATTGTTAAGTCTTTTGGCCCCACATAATGGCAAGTGTCCTTAGGTTATTTAAGAAGTTAAAATGTAATAATCTGATGAGTAAAATACTTACAATTCCCCTCTCCTTTCATAGATACATTCACTGCTCTTATATTTACCCTCTCCTTTCATAGGTTCATTCACTGCTCCTCTCCTTTCATAGGTTCATTCACTGCTCCTCTCCTTTCATAGATACATTCACTGCTCCTCTCCTTTCATAGATACATTCACTGCTCCTCTCCTTTCATAGGTTCATTCACTGTTCCTCTCCTTTCATAGGTTCATTCACTGCTCCTCTCCTTTCATAGGTTCATTCACTGATCCTCTCCTTTCATAGGTTCATTCACTGCTCCTCTCCTTTCATAGGTTCATTCACTGCTCCTCTCCTTTCATAGGTTCATTCACTGCTCCTCTCCTTTCATAGGTTCATTCACTGCTCCTCTCCTTTCATAGGTGAATTCACTGCTCCTGTGAAGGGCATCTACTACTTCAGCTTCAGCACGGTTGGCCTCAACCACGTCCTGAGTGGCGCCATTCTTACCAAGAACGGTACGATCATGGTCTCGTGCTATGACCACCCCGCCATTGGAGAGATTGGGGACATCGTCCAAGACCTTTTTGACACCGGAGCGAACTCCGTCATTCTGCAGCTGGAGGCAGGAGAGAAGGTCACCATGAGACTCTGGGAGAACTCCGAGGTGTACGACAACCTCAACGGCCTCACCACCTTCAGCGGCTTTCTGCTTTTCCCTTTGTAGATGGACTCAGTGGTCACATTTCTCTAACATGCTCTAGCATATTATTTTAGTAGCTGGCCTAGTACATATAGAGCTATGGAGGGTTTCAGAGTTCCTAGTGATCCCTAACCAAATTGCAAAAAATGTGTGTTATACTAAAACACTTAATTCCGCTTGCAATAAAACACATGTATGGAAGTGTAAAATTGACAAATAACTATATGTTTTAAAATGAAACACGATTAAATCTTTTGTGTCAGAGTCGTAAACTTATGATGTTACTTTTTACAGTTCATGTGTACCATAAAGCAAAAAGATAAAGAAAAAAATGAAACCAAACATTTCCCCAAAACTATGTCGTGAATGTTAATCGTGAATGTTCTTTTTGTGATGAGTTTTCATTTAGTATCAATAATGATATACTATGGTGTACTAATAACACTGTCATATAATTATGAGTGCTTTGTTCTCTGCATCGCCGACACTACAAAAATGTACCACTCGCAAAAAAGCGCAAGACGGTCAATGCTCGGCTGTGGTGTTAGCAATAAATGGCTCGAGAAGGTCTTGTAAATAAATTATTCCTTGTCGGCTGAATCGGTAGTGCTCATACAAGAACTCATCATGATGGAATAATGGACCTTGGCGATCGCAAAAAACGTTCTCACTATCTAACTAATCTGACTAATATCGCTCCTTGGTCAATGGAATCTCTCCTTTTTCCAGGGGTGTGGCAAGCTTATCCAGCTTCACTTAAATTAGCCTGCGCTGGAGCAGGTTAGAGCTAATTGATGTGTTGCTATGGTGATTTATCGAAAGTTGCTTCCACGAACCGAAAGGAGGAATTTATATTATCTCATCCTGAAAATTATCTCGGTAACTCGCTTAACAAGCTACGACGAATAGGGCCCAGATGACTGACCCTACTAGTGATAATTATACCCCTTACTTCTGCAATCAGTTATCCAGGCTGCAGTCTATTCCTGTCATCTGACAAAGATGCTAAGAGGTCAGGAGTCACGTGGGACCGCCGAGGGTGATGGTTGCCTAGAACTTTCCTCCAGCAAAATCTCCTAATTTTCATGCCAATTTGAAAGTTAAAGCCCAGATTTGATGTTGAAACGATATGTAAAGTATAGCAAGTACCAAGTGCGAGTGTTGAGGCGTGACTATTCAGAGTTTTTCCTCCCCTCACGGCATTTACGTCGAAGAGTAGAACAGCTAAGCAAGGAGTAGACTATGCTAGCATGGCTAGTGGAGCTACACCCAAGACAGGATCCAACTCAGCCGGTGTTCCCAGCCCTACAATAGATTCCCTAGCCGGTCTTCAGGCAACTTTGGAGAAAACAATGCATGAGATGGCTCAGGTTAGTGGGATACTTAAAGAGCTGCAAGAGGATGTTTCCCAAGTTAAGAGAGCGCAAGCTAAAACTAGCGTGGACGTTACAACCATATATGAAAGACTGGAGGAGGCAGACGGTCGAATTATGGACTTGGAAACTAAAAATACCAGGCTGGCCACTGAATTGCAGAAAAGAGCAAAGCACTGTGAAGAGTTGGACAGAGCCTAAGACATAGGGAAAGACAACTGAATTTGCGGCTGGTTGGATTAAAGGAAAGTGAGGGTGAAAATCTGAGGGAGCTAACTTGTCAGCTGATAGGTGACGTTCTGGGAGTGAAACTAGCTGTAAATGAGCTACAGCGGGTATATCGACCAGGGCCAACTTCAAGGGAGAAAAATTCCCCTCCGCGGTCAGTCATTATTGTAGTGTATGGAGATACACGTAAGAATTCATTATTGTTTTATTTGGTATTAATGTGTTTTACCATGACCTCTGACCTGTCTGTATAAATGCTTGTGCGCGATCCTGGAGCGCTCTCTTACTTCCTGACTACCAGTTGAACAGCCATGAGATATACGTGTTATAAGTTTCGTTCCTTTTTACAGTGTTAGCAATAAAAAGTGGAAGATTCCAAAGAACCTGTTTTCGGAGTATAATACTTCATAGTAGATACACGACAATTATGAGATTTCATTCTTTATTGGAGAGGGATCGAGTGATGGCCGCTGCTAAAGGGAAATACAACAGCAAGACAGCGCTTGAATGAGAAAGGTCCAAGATTTCACTATTTTCTGACGCGGCGAAAGCTGTAGCTGAGAAGAGGAGGACATTTACGGACGTTCGGAAGAAACTTCACGAGATGAACATTCAATTTACGCTCGCCTACCCAGCAAAACTTTTCTTCACTTGGAAGGGGAAGAAAATTACTTTTGAAGACCACAAGAAAGCACTACAATTCCTGAACAAGGAGACGGACGGCTCTAAGTGACTGTGGGTAGGCTTTTTTTAATGCAAACCTAGCATATTCTACTATTCTACATAGGACAGGTCTTTTAGTAGCCTATTACGGTTATATACTGCATCAGTGCTAGATTTTCGTTGTGGGGAAAATATTGGCTTGGGAACCAACAGGTTATTTTTTTCAGTTTTACTTTCTTCTACGTAAACAAGCCACTTTCAAAATAATTTAAAGGTTTAGTGCTATTATCATTTGTGATTATTCACCTAGCTATCTGATTTTGCTCTACATGTATGGACCACTTCTGTTAATATAGGGCTTAAACAGTATATTGGTATTAGGAGGATTGAAGGGTAACCATTGGATAAGCGCCTCATGGACCAGATCAAGGGAGGGGTTTCCCCCATGAAGCTTGAGGGACAGGTTTTTCTGGGGGATTGTGGGCTAACTACTAAATTGAAAAAGTGTCTGCTTTATCTTAAATCAAGGCAGGCAGATGTGGTGCTCTTACAGGAGACTCGTATGAGAAATTCAGAGGCAATGAAGCTCAGAAAGGGCTGGGTGGGCCATATATTTCATAGCTCATTTGACAGTAAGAGAAGAGGTGTCGCAATAGTGCATAAGAAACTGAAGTTTGTTTTACTGAAGGAGCATACAGATGAAGAAGGTAGGGTTGTCTGTATTGAAACTATAATTAATGGAAAGAAAATTAA
Source organism: Clupea harengus (assembly GCF_900700415.2). Lineage (NCBI taxonomy): Eukaryota > Metazoa > Chordata > Actinopteri > Clupeiformes > Clupeidae > Clupea > Clupea harengus. The sequence goes on along the minus strand of NC_045169.1, from coordinate 24,336,139 downwards.
CATATGTAATATCTACGCCCCTAATGAGGATGATCCTGATTTTTTTCACAAAATCATGGGACATTTGAAGATGGATGTACAATACTTGGAGGGGACTTTAATCAGACCCCAGACCCTGTATTAGATAGATCTAAGTACTACCATGCACCATCTAAGGGTCGAGAAGCATTGGGTCAAATCCAGGAGGATATTGGTTTGGTCGACATCTGGAGATTGATGAATCCTAATAAAAGGGAGTACACCTTCTGGTCACATAGTCATAAGTCACACAGTAGAATTGATTATTTTGTCATTTCTAAAGACCTTATTGAGTCAGTAATTGATAGCACAATAGGTGTCATAGGCACTAACTGACCATGCAACAGTAGAGAGCTGTGTGTACTATTTGTGTGGACAAAGTCAAGAGTAACAGGTGGAGACTCAATGTGTCTCTTCTACAAAACACAGTGTACAAAACACACTCTCAGAAGAACTTACAAACTTCTTTCAGATTAACATTGGTTCTACCTCAAAATTAGGCACAGTATGGGAGGCTTCAAAGGCATTTATAAGAGGCATAATTATTGCCGAAGCATCAAAAAGGAAGAAACAAGATAGGGAGACAATCAGTAGGCAGGAAGGTAAGATAAAACAAAAAGAGAGAGAACTGTCAGAAAACTATAGTGAAGACTTGCTGAAACAGGTGTGTGAGCTGAAGTACAGCCTACATTTTATATACTGCAAGAAGGCTGAGTATGCCATGTTCAGGCTTAAGGCCAGCTTTTACGAAAGCGGAGAGAAGGCTAGCAAACGGCTGGCTAGACAATTGAAAAAGCAAGACACTGCAAGTGCCATTTCAGGTATTAAAGGAAGCAATGGAAATATGGTTACCTCAGCTAAAGAAATTAACCAGGTGTTTATGGATTTTTATAAAAATCTTTACACATCAGATACAGTTTTCCAAAATCCAGTTCCCGAGTCTTTCACCAGAACAAGTGCAGCTTTTGGAAGCTCCAATTAGAGAGAATGGGGTTAGGAAAGCCATTCAGTCAATGCAGTCAGGTAAGGCTTCAGGGATAGATGGGTTCCCGGTTGAGTATTACAAGCTGTACATTGATATCTTAGCACCTGTCTTGACAAAAATATACTCAGGGTCATTATCAGTTGGTCAGCTGCCTAACACTTGTTGTAGCGAATTAACAACTGTTTCCAAATCTTAAAGTCATTTTTCAATCAGAGTCAGAAGTCCAGAGTGCGATAAACTGAAGTTTTATTCCATCCTTGCAGACATTTCATCCAAAATGAGAGTGGTGGTCCATGGAGCAGCTCTGACTAAAACACCCAATGCCTTTACTTTTTATACTCATAATTCGTCACTTTCTGCAAGTCACGATCTTCAACCTCCATCTATACTGATCCAATCAGAATATTCCCTTATATCTCCTCATATTTTATCTACGCTTTTGGCCACTCAGAATATTCTCGCTCACCTGTTGCGGGGGAACTTTTGCTTTGAGGAAGATAGACCCTCCTGCCAATTTGCTTGGTATCACTTTTTTGGAGGCCTGGTCTGACCTTGACTGCCATCATCTTGTGTGTGTGCTTATGTGCGAGTGTGTGTGTGTGTGTGTGAGTGTATGTGTGTATGTGTATGTCTTTTATGTGTGTGTATGTGTTTGTGTGTGTATGTGTGTGGGTGGGTGGGTGTGAGTAAGTGACCCCCCTCCTGACTGCTTGTTACTTTCCACTGGCCTGCACCTGCACCCTGGCCTTCATGATGCTTGACCTTACATGATACCCATCCCTGCACACAGGCCCAATGACAATTGTAGCTGCAATTCTGCTCTATGACCACCACGGCACTGTTTTACAATCATAATTTTCAACACACTCTTAATGAATCAGTAATTTCTGTCATCCTTAAGAAGAGTAAGGATTCTCTAGATCCAGCTAGCTACCGGCCCTTTAGTCTGGCTAATGTAGACTATAAAATTCTCACTAAAGTTCTGGCTATACGACTTGAAAATATTGTTCCTTGTATTATGCATGCAGATCAGGTGGGTTTTGTGAAGGGCAGGTCATCCTCTGACAATTTGAGACGTCTACTCCACCACTGTGGCAAAATAGAGAGGCTGACGAACCTGTTGATGCCTTCTCTATAGACGCAGAGAAGGCCTTCGACAGGGTGGAGTGGCGGTTTCTGATTCATGCTCTAGAGAACTTTGGGTTTGGACTGGGATTCATTAAATGGATTCAGTTGATTTATGCAGAACCATAGGCATCAGTGCTGACTAACGGAGTGGTGTCATCTTTTTTCAACATATCTAGGGGTGCAAAACAAGGAGACCCCCTCTCTCCACTATTATTTATTTAATTTCTTGAGCCACTTACAATGGCAATCCGATCAGATACAAGCATACAGGGAATAAAAGCAGGAGGAAGGGAGCATTAGCTGTTCCTTTATGCTGATGACATCCTTTGGCTGTCTGTAGATCCTGTCTCCTCAGGTCCCAGGCTCTTGGAAATTATGGAAACCTTCTCGGAAATATCAGGCTACAAGATTAATTGGCAAAAGTCTGAGGTAATGCCAGTATCTATAACCTCTGTCTTCCAACAATTAATAATGCACTTCAGTTCAAGTGGATAGATTCAGGTATGCAATATCTTGGGATTCGGCTTACTCCATATATTAATGACATGGTACAGGCTAATTTTTACCCATTGCTTCAGCGTATAAAGGATAACCTCGATAAGTGGAAACTGATCAACCTTAGCTTATGGGGAAAAGTAAACACCATTAAGATGATGGTTGCTCCTCAGGTGAATTACATATCAATGATGGTGCCACTAACTGTTCCAGACTCTTTCTTTAAACAGTACAACCAAATAATCAGAGAATTTATGTGGAATGGGAAGAAGCCCCATATGAAGCTTGAAAAGTTGTATACTACTAGAAGCAAGGGAGGGTTGGCTTTGCCTAATGTTGAATTATACAGAACAGCTTTTGAGGTGTCTAAATTGGCTAAACACTGGTGTGGCGAGCATTCAAGTCTGGGATGGTTGGATATAGAGAGGGAGCTGGTGTCTCTATTTGAACCAATTGAGTCTATATCACAAGCTCTTAAGAAGAATGGGCATCCAAACCCAATCCTGCAGTACTCCAGGGAGACATGGGCAAAAGTACATAAGCAACTGCACATATCCCAGTATAAGCAAATGTATTCATCCATTTGGAATAATCCCTCAATTAAAGTAGGGAAGAAACCTTTTGCATGGACCACCTGGCTGAACCAAAACATTAATAGGCTAAGCGACTTGTATGCTGATGGCCTGTTCCAGTCATTTAAGGGAACTCAAACTAAAATTCAATCTAAGGGATACAGCAGATTTCTGGAAGTATCTACAACTGAGGAGCTGTGTAACAAGTCTGAAGGTCTCACTTGATGAAGACACAAATAAGCTGCTCTGTTATTTTAAGGTGCTGGAGCTTGTTCGTACTGCCTCTGCTTTTTATAAGATCATGGGCCTCATTTATAAAATGTTGCGTAGAAACTATCCTACATTTGATCTCAGACGTTTTCTGAAATGGTCGTAGGTGCGATTCAGAGAAAACGAACGTACGCACAAAAAAACACGTGTACGCCATTCCTGCGTTTATAAATCACAAATGATCGTGGAATGGTGCGCAACTGAATCTCCGCCCTCAAAACGCCCCTACTTAATCTAATTAGCATATTCTCAATGCACAAACTAAGCGCATCCTCAATGCACAAACTCTCTGTGACAATGGCAAGCAAGAAAGAAACATGTAAAAAGAAGAATTATAGTGAGGCTGAAATCGACGTTCTGCTGATGGAAGAGCAGATGTGGGCCAAAACATTGTTCAAAAGCCTGTCTGGTGGCGTAATGGCAAAAGCAAAGTATGTGGCATGGTAGAAGACACGTCCCCGAAGCACCAGCGGCCGCACCTACGGCACGAGCAGCACCAGAAGCCGCATCTGCGGCAGCAGCACCTGCTGCACCAGCATCGTGGCCTCGTCGGCCATCACCAGCTTCCTCTTCTCATTCACAAAGGGACTTGAATGAGTCTGTTAGTGAGGTTGTTGCCGAACTCTGTCCGCTTTTGAGGGTTCTTTGAACAAATGTGCCTAAATAAAACATTCTGAAGAAAATGTGAACATGTGTGCATTTATTGTTATACTGTTGGTATAGTTGGTGAATCAGCTCCCGTCTTCTCAGCGCAGTGATGTGCGTGTTCCAGCCAGCTGGGATGGGAGGGTGGTCATCTTGGTTCATGCGCATTTCGTCTTCTCCTAGCTCTATGCCATGGCTTAGACATATGTTGTGTAGCACACAACAGGCTAGGATCATCTGGCAAACCTTTTCGGGGTCATATAGCAGTCTCCCTCCCGATGCATCCAAACATCGCCACCTTCCCTTCAGCATGCCTATGCTGCGCTCCACTACCGACTGCGCACGGGTATGTGCTGTATTGAAGTGGGCTTCCTAGACTGAGTGTGCGTAATCGGGGTGAGAAGCCATTGGGAACCCTGTTTTACGCAGAAAACGGTACCTGCTTATCAGCCATACATCATCCTGCGCGATCACGAAAATGAAAAAGCGCGGTTGGCAATATCCTCTAACAACGCCAATGCAGCCATATCTCCTACTGAAAACTAAGTCACTATCAGGCTTTTTATAGGCTATAAATTGAGCGAAATGTTTTACACATGTGGAATTGAAATGAATACCTATTAGACGTGAATTTCATTCATGTATGAATTATTCAAATTGTTTAATTGATTTTATTGAGCGAAACATTCATTTGGCCTTTCACCATTAGCCCTAATGGTGACGGTGGTGGTGACGATGATGCAACTGCGTGTCGGCGCTCGGAGAGTTCCGAATTCCTGCAGTACTCCAGTATTGCCACAAGGAAATGTACTAACACGAACTAGAACCAGACGTAGAGATATGTCCTTTTCTACGTCTAAGACGGTTTTTATGAATGTGTACTTAGACGTGGATTTGATCGCACGAACACTCTATGATCAAATCTGTGCGTAAGTACGTTTTATAAATGAGGCCCCATGGCAGATAGTATGTATGGTCACTGTGATCACTTAAGGCAAATCTGGCAGAGGGACTTGAACTCAAACATTGAGGAAAAGGCATGGGAAAAGGTGGTTTTCAATGCAGGATGGCCTGTGAGGGATGCAATTAGTAAATGTACACACTATAAGGTTATCCACAGATACTATTATACACCAGTTAAGCTTCATAGAATGGGATTAATGAAAGACAATATATGTTGGAAATGTATGAAAGCCACAGGTTCCTACCTCCATCTTTTATGGGATTGCCCTCTGGTTTTTCCTTTTTGGAAACAAATCATTAAAACTATTGGAGAGTGGTTAACTACAGCATTACCACAGTCTCCACAACTGTGTCTGCTTGGAGATAGGTCCCTTCAGGGCCGGCGATTGCTATAGGCGAACTAGGAGACTGCCTAGGGCGACAAATGGGTTGGGGGCGCCCTCTAGTGTCGCCCTTGGACCTACTTCCCATTAATCATAGTTAGAATAACAAGCAAATTAAAACATGTTTATTAATCATGATCATCCTAGGGAGCCCCCTCAGTCACACGTTTCCTTGTCAACCTGATTTTTAGATTGAATTGATGGTTATTGTCGATAATCGATAATAGGGGGGGGGGGGGGGGGGGCGCGGTTGCGTTAAGTTACGTTGCGTTAAGTTACGTCGCGTTAAGTTACGTTACGTTAGTTACGTCAGGGCTCCTGCACACTGCCAGGGTGGGGTGAACGTGTCAGCTACGTGACATTCGCAAAATGAAGCGGTCTAAACCATCTGGAGCACCGGGGAGCGAAAACGAAGAAAGGAAGAAGAGGTAAAGAAAGCCAAGTATAGAGGTAAGGCTTCTCATCTCAGCCATTAAGTTATCAAACGAAATACATGTAGTATTGTGCATCACCTAATATTGGACGTTTCATTGCTGTCACTTAGGCTATCTATAGCTAGCTAGCGACTGTTACTTTGCTAATTTGCTACGTAGGCTATTACTAGCAAACGTAACTTCACTGATAACCTACATGGATGTAAATGACAAAAGACCAGTATCTGGATAACGTATGCTAGTTATGAAAAGTACAGTTGCTGTCTACATTCATTATAAATAAAGTTCTGTTTAGTGAATTCACAACTAGCAGGTGCATACACACACAGTAACCATTTTGGGGATAGTGGTGGTGTTCACGCTTCTGTACAGTTCCTCCCCAGGAATATACTAAAATTTTTGTTTATTTTTGTTTTAAATTGGCCAGATGCACTCTGAACTCTGAACTTTGTACGTAGCCTACACAACTAGTACTACTGTTGCTGTTTTTGTTATTGTTATTATTATTAGCAATTATTACTTTCATAATCACATCACATTAATACTACTAATTGTAATCAGTAGCCTAGTATTATTTAATCTTGTGGCAGTAATTGTAATTTATCTACTACAAGTTACATGGTCAGATAAAATGTATTTGTACAATGCAACTATGTGGTAGGATGATAGAAATGACCAAATGCAACTGTGTAACAAACAGCATGGATGAACTCTGTGTTTAAATACAGCTGCAGGAGAAGGGACATCCAGTAGTACTCAAGGGGCCAGTAACACACAGCCTGCATCAGGTGAGTCTATTTAATAGTATTTATTCAAGCCACATCTATACTTTAAAGTACAATAGAAACATGTTAGCATGTATTAAATACAATAGCTTGTTTTCTTAAAGAAGTTCAACCACATTCATGATCATTTCACTTATTATATTAAACATCGCTTGTCTGGCTATACAATATGCTTGAATACAGGTGAAGGTGAAGGGACATCCAGGACCACATCAAGCACTCTGGGCACCAGTGAAACTACACTGCCGCCTGCAGACACCTCACCCTCCACAATTCCTGCTATCCAGGGAGAACTTATAGATCCTGCTGACTGGCCAGCCCTCTGTGATCCGGTAAAGACAGAGTTAGTTTGCAGAGGACCATACCAGACCAGTCCAGACTTTACATTTCCAAAAAGAGATGATGGGAGAAGCTGCCACCACAACACCTTCTACAGGAAATTAGTAAATGGGGAGAAAATCAAGAGAAGCTGGCTTGTATATTCAAGGAAAAACAATACAATAAAAAATTCTATTGCAAGCTCTTTTCACAGAAAAATTACCACCTCATTAGTAGTGGCCTAAATGACTGGAAGAATTGTAGTGAGGTATTTGAGATATTTTGTAGTGGTACGTACAGTATCCATAAATACACTTTTGTTTGTAGAGGGTATAGTTAGGGTATAGAGGGTCATAATTTGCTTAAATGTCCTTACAAGTGCTTAAGAGTGTTTTGCACAGTTTATGGTTTTGCACAGTTTATGGAGTTAATTTAATCCTAACTTTGAGTGTGTAATAAATTATTTAAAATAATAAAAAAGAAAATGTTCTGAAACTATTCAGGTGTTTGTTGTCCATGCAACATTTATTGTTGAACTGCAATGTAGAATAGTAGAATTATAAGTGGGTGAAAAACTGCTATGCAAAGTAAAGTGATGTTAAGTATTGTGTGTGTGTGGGGGGGGGGCGCAAAACTCAATCTCGCCTAGGGCAACCAAAGGGCTAGAGCCGGCCCTGGGTCCCTTCTACCACCAGAGGTGTCTAAAGCAGAGTCTGCCCTGGCACTAGCTGGGTTTATCACTGCAGTATGTATTGTCCTTAGACACTGGAAGAGCCAAGTAAGGCCTAGTTTTACAGACTGGTTGAAGCTAATGACAGATACAGCCTCCTTTGAAGATCTTATTGCAAGATTGAATGATGGTAGGGGTAAATTCTACCAGGTCTGGTCTCACTTCCTACATTTTATTCAATTTCAACTGACTAATGCCCCATAACTAACTATTTTCAAGTATTATTCAAATACCAACACCCATTTCTTTTCTTTTATTTATTTATTTATTCCAATTGTGTATATATATATTTTTTCTGTCTTTATTGCCCTGATTGTTGTGTAGTGTGTGTATAGTGTAGAATGTGAATGCGATGTAAAATGTGTGTATGTTGCGTGTTTCTCACATGAAAAACCAATAAACACTTTGATTGTAAAAAAGATGCTAAGAGGTCAGACTAGCAAATTGCACCCAAGGAGCCAATGGTTGGCATTCTGGAAAAAGGTTGTTGATATTTGAACCTGAACAGCCCATCAAATTACACCCCTCCCTTCTGTGCTCCTGAAGTAACGTGTTGATTGTTTGAAACCGTGTATGTCATTCACTGATGTAGGGGAAGGGATGGGGGTGCAAACTGCAAACACACACACACACACACACACACACACACACACAAACACACACACACATTCCCACCCGCCCTTATTCCCTTAAGTGGGTCAGTCAAGAATGCCGGCATGTAACCCATGTTCACCGAGCGGCAGGGGCGGACTGGGGGGAAAAAGTGGCCCGGGAGTTACTGTCAGACCGGCCCACTCGATACAAGGCACGCTGCCCACTCAATGCATCGCACGCATCGACCAGTCAGTGGCCCACTTGGAAAAATACCCATACACTTCACAGTATTTTCACATACATCAATTTGCCTGGATGGACACATGGAATAAAATGATACTGGCTATTGTAACACTCCAAGGTAGGTATAGTTTGCTAAATGAATATGCTTAACTCTGGGCTAGTATCAGATGGTTATACGTATAACTACAGAGCCTTAAGGAATGAATGTCCACACAATAAAGAAACTGTAATCAGAGGGTAGAATTAGTATGAACTATATTGTAGAAATGAACAGAATAGAACATACGATGGGGTGTGAACATCAGTGGTATCAGTAGTGTTGCATGCTGGGTGTGTGATTGTGTGTGTGTGTAGCTAGGGGTGTTGAAGGTGCATAACAAAACAATAAGTTAAGTAACAGAACCAAAATGTACTCTGCCGGCCGGGTGCATTATAATCACATGGTAATAAAAAACAATATCAGTATACTCATGTGTTATTATTACCTCACTATCTAATCTAGATAACATATTAACATTGTTTATAATGTTAGTGTTGTGTGTAACACGTTGATTTTAGCATAATAAGATAGCTGGTTAACTTATTTGACAAAGTATTAGAAATTATAAGATTGCCCTCTTTACAACTACCACCATGGATAGCTTGCTCATCGATTGTAAACAAATGCTAACATGTTAAATTAGATAATCTAGATGATGACAACAGCGCCAGCTTGCTTATTTTACCAGATCATAACGGTCTCAATTTTGGACATTTATCTACCTAACGTTAGCTAGGCTAGCTTCTAGGAAACATAACCTCATCAGTGAAAAGCAAGCTAAGATTGGCCAAGTCAACGCCACAACTTACCTTCGTATCACTGTCACCTGTCGGTGGTTTCCCAAATAAATCAGAGATTTTTAAATATTTTGATGCACCTTCCTCCCAGACATCTTTTATTCTTCTCCTCCCAATGTACCATTTTTGTTACGTCCAGTCCAGTATATTAAGTTAGCTGATATATAGATTGTTTATTCTTGTGTTCCGTGTTGTGATTGTTTACTCACCTCTCGTTTCAGACTCCTCACTCACTGCCTCATGTGTGCTCCATCTTGTTGATTGTCTGCCCCTCCCTGATTGTTTTCACCTGTTCCTCATCACCTAGTGCAGTCGTTCTCAAAGTGTGGTCCGCGGACCACTGGTGTTCCGCAAGTGCCCCGTAGTGGTCCGTGACGGCCACAAGTACATCATTGCGACATTTCTAACATACATACGGTTGGTAGTGAATGATTGCGGTCGCGTGGTCGGTATGCGCATCGATATGTTTATTAGTGTTTAGTGATACATTGGCGTGTCTGAGTATGTGATGGGAGTATGAGGCTGTGAGCGCACTATAGTTTGTAACAAAGCTTGTTATTCTGCATCTCTGTCTCCGAGTCGAGCATTTGGATCCTACGTTTCCACGTTCGTTACAATTTTAGTAGGAATTTCTTTCACAGACAATACATACAGTATCTGTATGTATTGTATAACATATCTACACGTCTTTAATAGAGCAAACAGGCTTTATTCTGGCTGAGCTGTGTTGAAGGTCTAAAATGTTACAAGAAATGAAATGCCCCAAATCTTGTGTAATTACAAGAAAACGTCATTCTGATATCCTCAAGGGTGTTGAAGATGTCAGTGTCTGAAAATGCCACAGTGTGGTAGGGGCTATTTACCAGCCTAATTGCTGCCCCCTGCAGGTTACCTTATTTGGACAGCATTACCTGGGCACTGAATCAAGTCAAACGCAGACAGTGTGTAGGGAAAAGCAAGGACTTTTATTTATCTTTATATTATACTTTCTAAAAGCATCTTGGAGAGAGAGCAGTGGCCAAAACAAACATCACATCGATGTAAAGTGCAAAGTGCTGATTAATAAATAGATAAATAGCATGAAGGATATAGGCCTATACACAGGAACGGATGGATATATAAATTAGCAATAAATACACAGCAAATTCATCGGTGTTTCAGATGGGCAAAGTACAATCAGATAAAACAAGTTAAATTAATCCCAATCATAATGTCAGTGATAAAATACACATCAAGAGCCAGAAGGCATCCACAGCAACCCATAAGCACAGCAAGCCAAGGCAAAGTATATCCCCTCCTATTCCTCTGTACAGACACGGCACTTCGCCCAGAATATGAGCTTGCTCTTCTTCCTGCTCACACATGCACACGCACTGACATACATAAAGAATCCCACCGGGGAACACAAATCCCCGGAAAACAACAAGACATGAATGACAACAGAATACTACCTGATACGCTGGCCTCCTCGCCGCGACCGCCGGACGTGGGGTATATCGGAGGTACACAGACCAGTGATCGCAACACGCAACAGTCAGCTATCTAAGCCAACGCACTTAGTATCAATCTCATAGCGAATTAGTAATGCGCCGGGTAAACAGCACTCACCCACGTCCTGGCACGGCAGCCCTCGGCTTGGAGCGGCTTGGATTCGTGGATTTCTCTGCCCTGATCTCACCTCCACCCCCCGACTTGCTCTCTGTTTTTTTTATCATATCTTGTAGGCGTTTATTTTATCCTGACCTTTTTGTTTTTGTATTTATGTTCTGAGTTTTGGATTATTTCTTGCTTTTGGAAAAATAAAAGACAAAGTTTTTTGTATTTCACACCTGCATCACTGCATCACTTAGTTCCTACTTTGCACTGTGTGATACTCACTGAACCAGTATTCCAACGGCCTGGGTTCTCTTCCTGACTCTGGCCCTGTGTGTGTCTGTGTGTGCAATGTAACCCTGTAAGGACTGACACATCCAATGTTAGCTGGAACATTTAAGTTGAAGTGTTTATTGGACCATTTGAAAAAAAAGAGAAACAATAAGAAAAAAGGAAAATAAAAACTTTCACAAACACTATGTGACACCTGCAGAGTCATAATGAGGCCTGTGCCCATATCTGGAGAACAGGTATACATGAAAGGAAAACTTAGAAGGGTTCATGTGGGACATTATTCTGATTTCAGGTGACATTGTGCTCGCACTAAGCGGGTCCAGGCTCTGGGCTCTGTAAAGCATCTTAAAACAAATTTTGGCGCTATATAAATAAATAAAATGTAATTGAATTGAATTGAATTTAATTGAACTTGCCATGGAATGACCCTTTATTGTTATTCATGATTTAAATACATCAGTTTAATGAACTTATTCACACACACCTATTGATGACCCCTTTCCTATAAGTGCATCCAATTACCTCCAGGAGTCTGTGTTGGGACAGTATTGTTCCACACTGTCCACACTGATTTGATCTTTTCTTTCACCCCCGATGGCGTAAATCATTCCTTCTCTCACCACCACAGTGAACTGATTCCTCTCCGTCTGCATGTCAGCAAGTCTTTGCCAGCTGTTATCCACAGGGTCATACCTGAGGAGAGAATAAGGTGCAATTTAAATCAGTGTTTCAACAAGTGAATGTGAAACATTTATATTTAATTTTGTGTTCTCAAGCATGTAACATGCCCCCCAAATTAGTCTAATACAACAACCCCAGATATGGGTAATTTGTAGATATGTGATTCTCATCATCACCACAGTATTTCTCAGATCAATCGCCATCAGATTTACCTATGCACCTGTGCATCCTTAATATCCTAGGATGACTAATATATGGGGAAAATGAACAGCTTTCAGTAAAAATGAACAGCTTTTCCAGCATAAAGTCACCAAATATATCACTGAAATACATCCGCTAGCTAGATTGCAAGCTTTTATCAGTGCCAACTGTGTTGCTGGTAATTGAAATGTAGGTCTGTCAGAAGCCAGCAAAATCAATGATTATCATTTTTTTAATGTGGTTGCTCATTATCAGTTTAATCCTATTTTAATTATTGATTGATGTTTTTGTTATTTGTTTGTTATGAAGAGAGTTCATTTGGTGAGAAATTCGACATCTGACTTCTCCTTTTCTCCCCTTCTTCTCCCTATTGTGCAGATAGAAGCACGCAACCTTATTGTTAGATAAAGATGGACCAGACCGGCTTCCTCAAATTAACGCTTGTCATCCTCAAATCTACTTCTGACTTCTCTTTTTCTCCCCTGCTTCTCCTTATTGTGCAGATGGAAAGAAACAACCTTGATACAGGTGGACCAGTCTGGCTTCCTCAAATTATTGATCACCGTCCTCGCTGTCCTTTGCATCACTTTGGGGGCATTTCTGGTGGCCTTAGATAGGAACAGTGAGTGTGAATTATTCAGGCTCTTTAGACCAGCTGTTCTCAAACTGGGGTCCGCGACGCCTTGCCTGGGGGTCCGCGAAAAAGTCTGGCTTCAAAAGGTTTTTTTTTTAAAAAAATTTTTTTTTTTTTTATTGCAATACAGTATACAAAACATGTGGACTAATGTTACACGCTGTACCGATACTAGACAAGTTTTGAAAGGTATAAGTATAGTTACTTCATTAAAATAGCACGCAATCAGAGCGCACTCACTGTTCCGCTCCCTGTCAGGCTGCCTGCACGCATTGACTGCAAGGGCGGGGCTGCCCAACTCTCACCCATGCAACAGACAGCCTTCACTCATCTCAGGGGAGACATGGCCTCATGTGCAGGAGCTCTGGCCGACCATCCTCGGCTTGTTTTAAAAAAAATAAGTGAGATCTGGAATTACTTCGGATACGAAGCAGACAGTGAAGGAAAGCCCATCGACACAGAGACCCGTCTGTAAAACATGCTTCAAAGCCACTCAGGCAAAGGGAGGTAACACGTAAAATATGGCTAAGGACCTCTCAGACAGACACCCCGAACTTTTCAGAGAGTTCAAAGAACGACAGGTTAGCAAATGTGATTAAAAACATGAACACCCACAAGGTCACCCATATACAGCCTAACACGAGTAGCCTTAGCCTAGTTTAGCGACAAGCGATTCTCCCCATCACATAATTTTGACTATGCGTAGTACAATGATCATAATGCAGTGTGGTTAACGTAACTAAACCGCACTTTTCACGCTAGTAATGTTAACTGCCATAATCTGCAAGTGATACATTTAATCTTCCATCAGTGCAGGTCGTGTTTATCGTTGCAGAAGGCCCTTTTTTAAAGATAGGTTAGCCCTATTGCATGTAGCTATTCTCGTTTAAGACGTTGATCTAGCTTTCAATTTGGCTGCAAGAACGTAGCCCAGTTCATTGTCAAAATTAACCTCTAGAAAGAAAACGCTATACGTGTATAATCAATGCAGTGATGTCACCATGTTGTTTCCATTAGTATCTTGCTGGAGGATAATACTATAAATGCCATTTGTTAAGTGTTCGTGACAACGCTAATACAGACAAGTGCTCATCACATCAGCCATAAAACAACTGCAGATTTCTGGTTTCCAAAGGTTGCCATCGTTCAGTGACAACAAGACCGGGTAAATAAACTGCACTGGACAAACTATTTGCTGAGAGACAGGAACACCCTTCTCATTGAGTGTCAGTCTGGGATACCAGTTTTGGATAACATTAGGGGGATATTTCATGTTTGTTAATGTCTTTGTTAAAAATAAATCTTCAGAATCATCTCCGTTGGAAAACCCTACAATCTGAGTTGTATTGGAAAACCCTACAATCTGCTTTGATAAAAAAAATGTATTCCATCAATATTTGGTTTTTATGTAAGGTAAACATTATTTAGCTTCTCAGCACATTTTCCAAAAAAATATTTACAAATCTATCCTACATACTGTCAAGTAATGCCGAATGTAATACAATGATTATCTAAAACTCTTGTAATATTAGTACTATATGATTTTAGAGTAAAAGAGTCCAAAAGCATAAAACATTACAAATAGCTATAAGCCTATATGGTTTAATTTGGGATGTGATTATGAGGGGGTCCTCGGAAAATGTTCTACCCTTTGAGGGGTCCCTGGCCCCAAAAAGTTTGAGAACCCCTGCTTTAGACTGTGTCTATTTAAATCATTTGTGTCATATGAAACTACTCAGATGGTTGAGCTAAAGAAAATATGACACAGAATTAGTCAACAACTACCCAGTTTGTCTGAATTGACAAATTATGTAGCAAAATCTAAAAATCTATTCAACACTTTTGTTAATTTTGTTGTTTTTTGTACGGTGATGCCAAGTACATCAATTCAGTGTGAGTGTATTTCAGATAGAGATTCACATGGCTGTGAAACCCCTTCCCCTGTTGGAAAGATTGAACATTCAAGTTAATGTTGTGTCTGTCTTAATGTATTGTACTCATACAGGGCAGCGATCCACAGAGTCTCAGTTTGAAGAGCTGAAGAATGAGCTGAAGAGCATTATGTCCAGCCAAAATGACACCATGGCAGAGTTTGAGACAATGAAGAGACAAAATGAGTCAACTAAAGGCAGAATTAAAGGTTAGTGTGTCGATACTGCAGAACTTGTCTGTTCTGACACTTTATTGTCATTCATGATTTAAATAACATGTGAATCCTTGATATTATAACAGTAATTTGCAGAACTGTGATTCCCATCATCACCACAGTATTTCTCCTGAGTAGGTTGCTGACCATCTTGGACAATGTCCACCACCCACTACACAGAACTCTCAACGGACAGAGGAGCATATTCAGTGGCAGACTCCTGTCACTGTCATGCTCATCGGACAGGCTGAGGAAGTCCTTTGTCCCCAGGGCCATTCAGCTTTTTAACGCCACGCAGAAGGGGAGGGAAATTAACTTCTCTGCATGAATATACCTCAGTCTGCCCTCCCCTGCTCATCTCATCTCAGCCCCATGCACAGACTTTACCACTTACATATTCTGCACTATCACTTTGCTCTTTGCACTTTCCAAACACACAAATAAGGAAGGTGGAACACTACCTTGCACTATCCACACAAGCACAAGATTTTTTTCTTTTTTTTTGCACTATCCGCACCAGCAGCACAAGAACACTTTACTCCTGGACACTGTCACAATCATTGCATTCTGTACCATAGGGTCAGACCCATTCCTGTATCTGTCAACACCCCACTCCGTGTGAATATGTTCTCCCTATGTATATGTGATTTATGTATGTATGTCGGTGAGGTGTATAAGTGTATATGTCTATAAGCTACTGGATGACCTAAATTTCCCTCGGGATTAATAAAGTATCCATCTATCTATCTATCTATCTATCTATCTATCTATCTATTACAACAATTTACTCAAAGATAATCCAACACACGGACAAAACAAACAAAACAAACTAGGCAGTGGATCTGGGCTGAACAGTGATACAAGTATTGCAATGCGTCAGGAGCACGGAAGGGAGGGATATTATTTGATTGGCTGTTAAACTCAAATATAAACAGCCTTTTATCCAGACTCACGGCCTGTATCTGTTATCTCTGCTGTTGTGCAGGGCCATCTCATGATTCTGTGCCTCATTAATGTCAAGGGAACATGGCTGGCATTGAAATGACAGAGCTACATGGTGAGCTACTTTACTTTTATTTATTAGCTTTTGCTTTTTTTGTTTTCCAACTTCTTTCTTTATTTTCCCTTTAGTAACTTTCTTTCTTTCTTCTGCTAAAATTGCAATATGGTCCTTTCTACCATTTAACATTACATATATGTTGGTGGCGTTCAGAGACATGCAAAGATAAATACACCTTTTGTTCCCACTAGCTTCCCAGGGAGTTACTTGTGTCACTTTGTGGTCTTGGTGCAAAACTAAAAAAATAATACTAAAAAGTATATATAATCTCCTAGCAGCATTTGCACTACCACCAAGTAAAAATATCAAAATCAATGATTATTATTTTTTTAATGTGGTTGCTCACTATCAGGTTAATCCTATTTTAATTATTCATTGATGTGTTTGTTATTTGTTTGTTATGAAGAGAGTTCACTTGGTGAAAATTCGACATCTGACTTCTCTTTTTCTCCCCTTCTTCTCCCTATTGTGCAGATGGAAGCACGCAACCTTATTGTTAGATAAAGATGGACCAGACTGGCTTCCTCAAATTAACACTTGTCATCCTCAAATCTACTTCTGACTTCTCTTTTTCTCCCCTGCTTCTCCTTATTGTGCAGGTGGAAAGAAGCAATCTTGTTGTGGGATACAGATGGGCCAGACTGGCTTCCTCAAATTAATGATCGCCCTCCTCGCTGTCCTTTTCCTCGTTTTGGGGGCATTGTTGGTGGCCTTACATGGGAACAGTGAGTGTGATTTATTCAGGTTCTTTAGGCCCAGTGCACACGGAGTCTAGTTTGCCTGAACCCGGAGAGAAATGTCTCCAGATAGCCCTATTGTGCACACGAACCCACTGTATCCGCACACTGTATCCGCACTCCTTCGAATCGGGGGTCCAAAGTGAGTAAACTCGAATCTGTTTGCGGGTTGGTGTTCGTGCGCACGCCCTATCCGCAAACCCTTTCTAATCTGAGGATGTCATTGCCCCACGTGATCGCCTCGCAACCTCAGGCTGAACCCTTATTAACCCCACAGCAACAACATAAACTAAATGTATGACGTGGCTCCTTTTTCGTGACTTACATTTTTCTACTGTGCTTAGTTGTTTGTATTGGGATAGTGTGCTGCTCTACCTACATGTGGATAGTTTTTCGTGGTCTTATTTAGCCAGTTGGACATAATTTTTGAGACCAGCCAGGACAACGGACACGACCGGCATTATTTAATAACTGGAATGGTTGCCATGGCGCAGCAAGTGTGGCAGCCTGTTATAGCAGTTCTCCAGCTTAATAAAAAAATAATTCTTCCTATTACCTTGCTGCAATTACACGTGAATTTCCCTAACGGGATTAATACAAGTGTATCTATCTATCTATCTAAATCGATGTTGTTAGGAAAGGGATGACCTTAACAAGCCACACTTTAATCTATCACTGTTTAATCTATTTGCATTAGACGATTTTACAAAACCGGTTTTTAAAAGTGTCAGCAATAGCCTATATGAGCAAATCTGTTACTTCAGAGGTACAGTACGTGAAGGACAAAGCCCTCAACAATAGCCTACATTTGTTGTTAGTAATAAAACCATGACATTGGAAGTAAATAAAGAGTAAACCAGGGAACATCCAGGATCCACACCACTTGCATTGTGGTCTCTCGTGCTCAAGCTCAGCATCTCCATAAAGCACAGGCATTTAAACAACTCAGACATGTCATGTTGCACATTGCTTTGTTGCACTGTTCTAAACTCTTTATTATCAATACAAAATATAATTATTTTTCGCTTAACCTACAGTCTGCTCTGACCACTGATTTTATTAACCACCATAATGTGTTACTGTGCAGATTAAATGTAGGCTATGCGGATAGGCTAAATGTTGCTAGTTGGATCTCGACTACTATCATACGTCACTTTATTAGCATGCTCCTGTCTTTTTCTTCGTTTTCTTCAGTTGTCTGTAGCACCGTTAAAGCGCCACCAACAGGCGTGGGGGATGTGCTACAGCGGATTCAATCGGATTCGCTGGGTTCATGTGCACGCAAATTTCTCTTTACCCGGCTCCGTGTGCACGCGATTAAAAAGTGGATATGTGTGAAAAATGAATCCGGGTTCAGGCAAACTAGACTCTGTGTGCACGGGGCCTTAGACTGTGTCATATGTATAAATCATTTGTGTGATATGACACTACTCAGATGGTTGAGCTAAAGAAAATATGACACAGAATTAGTCAACAACTACCCAGTTTGTCTGAATTGACAAATTATGTAGCAGAATCTAAAAGCACTCTTGTTAATTTTGTTGTTTCTTGTACAGTGATGCCAAGTACATGAATTCAGTGTGAGTGTATTTCACATGGCTGGTTATGTTTATTCACATTCAGGCTGTCTATATATATTTGTAATATGGAACTATTCATCATAATATAATATAATGAAATGGAAAACAATTATCTAACATTTTGTCATTTGAATGACAGAAGCCCTGGAGGCAAATTACATCCAGTATATCTATTTACAGTTCCAATGTGTAAAACCATAGGGCTTATATCGTGTTTATACTTATTGTCACTATATTATTTTCACTATTTGTTGCTGAAAGATTTTTGTTCTGAGTTTTGTTGGTGTTCAATTCGACAGAAAAAAGGGTGGATTCAGACCTGACTGTGGAGCTCAGGGAGCTGAGGGTCCTGGTCAAGGACATGGAGACCAAGCTGAATGCCACAGAGCAGCCGCTGGAGAAACGACTGAATGCCACGGAGCAGAAGGTGGAGTCACGACTGAATGCCACAGAGCAGAAGGTGGAGAAACTCCAGTCTGATGTGCAGCGTCTGGGGAAGGAGAACCCAGGTGATGTTTGACCTCAAGCTGTTATAGCATGGTAGATGGTAGATATCATTCAGAAATGAGTTATATCCCGTCGTGATTTCACACTTGATTTTACTTTAGTTACATATCAGGTTACTTATCCTGGCTCAGAATTTGAATGTTAAAGCCTTTAAACACAGACAGGTATTCTGTCACAGACTCAAAATAGTTACACATTGTCGTCTTGCTGCTAAAGTGTATGTAATGTCTTTTGAATGTCCATGTGAAGTGCTACTTGATGCAGTGATATAACACTTTGTTAAAAGTGTGTTATTTAGAAATATATATATAATATAGGATAATATAATATAATATGATATCATAAATGGGAATCAATTATCTAACATGTTGGCATTTGAATGACAGAAGGACCAAAGGTAGCTTTCTCTGCATCTCTTTCTGCCTCCGGTGCGATTCGTGTGAGCTCAAATCATACTTCCCCATTCCTGGTTTACAAGCGGATCATCACTAACACTGGAAATGCCTATGACAGCAACACAGGTAACACAAAAGCATTGTTAAGTCTTTTGGCCCCACATATTGGCGAGTGTCCTTAGGTTACTTAGGAAGTTCAAATGTAGTAATCTGATGAGTAAAATACTTACAATTCCCCTCTCCTTTCATAGGTTCATTCACTGCTCCTCTCCTTTCATAGGTTCATTCACTGCTCCTCTCCTTTCATAGGTTCATTCACTGCTCCTCTCCTTTCATAGGTTCATTCACTGCTCCTCTCCTTCCATAGGTGAATTCACTGCTCCTGTGAAGGGCATCTACTACTTCAGCTTCAGCACGGTTGGCCTCAACTTCGTCCTGAGTGGCGCCATTCTTACCAAGAACGGTACGATCATGGTCTCGTGCTATGACCACCCCGCCATCGGACAGATTGGGGACATCGTCCAAGACCTTTTGGACACCGGAGCAAACTCCGTCATTTTGCAGCTGGAGGCAGGAGAGAAGGTCACCATGAGACTCTGGGAGAACTCCGAGGTGTACGACAACCTCAACGGCCTCACCACCTTCAGCGGCTTTCTGCTTTTCCCTTTGTAGATGGACTCAGTGGTCACATTTCTCTAACATGCTCTAGCATATTCTTTTAGTAGCTGGCCTAGTACATCTAGAGCTATGGAGGGTTTCAGAGTTCCTAGTGATCCCTCACCAAATTGCAAAAAAATGTGTGTTGTACTAAAACACTTAATTACGCTTGCAATAAAACAAATGTATGGAAGTGTGAAATTGACAAATAACTATGTTTTGTAAAATGAAACACGATTAAATCTGTTTATAGTTACTTTTTACAGTTCATGTGTTAAGATAAAGAAAAAAACAAATTAAACCAAATATTTCCCCCACACTGTTTAATCATTAATGTTCTTTTTGTGATGAGTTTTCATTTAGTTTATTTCAGAAACTATGCAGAAATACCTGAACAATGGAGCGGAGCCTCATGCCATAGTTCTCAAAGTAGACACTTTGTATTTCACCATCTCCAGAGTATTATGCAAAAAGTGAAATGTCTAACAAACAATTAAAGTGATTATGAGAGATGTTACCAACAGGAGATGAAGCTGTGGAGGTTGCAGCTTAGTCTGATGCCACTGGGTTTCTGTTAAAGCTGCGAGTACTGATGGAATCGATAAGCACGCTTAAGAAGGGACCAGAGAGTTGAAGTCAGGTTTCTGTCATTTATTTCGGCGTGGAGACCTCCTCTCAGCTTGGTGCTCAGAGCAAGGCCTACCTGATAGCAGAATATGCATTTATACATTTCAGTCAGGTAGAATACAATAGGGGAGGGGATGACCACACCTATAAGTGAGAGGAAGGGGGAGACAGTGGGGTGAGGGGTTCACCTATGGGGGGAAGGGGGTGATACCATGGCACAAAGGGTCTTAGCAGGAAGGAGCCTATCTGGGGGGAAGGGTTCACAAGCCACTTGTTCAGGTCTCAGTGAAACAGACAGAGTACACATCCAAAATGAGTTGCAGATACAACATAGGAGTTAATGTCTTTCAACAACAGAATAGCAATATTTCCAGTTCCATCAGTGCATACTACACAGCTGTCATATGGCAGAGTACATACTACACAGCCATCATATGGCCTTCATTTATTGTCTAAACAGAGAAAAACAGAAAGCTCAGAATACCCTATACATGTCGAGGATCCTCCCACACACTGTTTGTTTACAAATATAGACATAATGTGCAGCATAATGCTATTTCTTAACCAATTAAATCTCCAAAACAAGCGAGAGACAAGCGGCCTGCTTTGACGTGCACGATTGCTCTATAGGATTCCATTGTATAGCTGTTTTGCAGTTGCTGGTTTTTATCATTCTAACTCAATAGTGGACCAATTTCAATCGTTAATTGTCCCTAGTAAAAACTTGGACCCAAAAAGATCTAAAAATAGGGCCCAGGTTAAAAATATCTGGAGTTTCCCTTTAACACGAACATGTACAGCAGGGGTGTGGCCAGGCCTATGACACCCACCCAGTTACAATGCATCATTTAACTATTTAATAAAATGCATAATTTAACTATTTATTAAAATGCATCATTTAACTATTTAATGAAATATAATTATATTCATTATAAATAATGTAATTGTGAACAGATATAAAGAAGATAAAGAAAAATGTTCTGAACTTCGGAATTCTTCATGAATTTGACTGACACCAATATTAGTAATAGCAAGCAGAACTTCAACAAAAGACATGCTATCACACAGGAACACTGAAGATGTCAGGCTCACTCAGGGATTGAACCCGAGTCGCTGGATCTGTGAACCAGCGTCTTCGCCAAGTGAACTAGTAGAACCCAATTGAAAGATGTTGTCAAAAATTGTACATTATTTATTTTCACAGTTCGAAAAACACAAAAGGTACTTCTGGAGGTAAAAATCCCAAAACAAAGGAGATGGAGGTGTAAGGTAGTGGATGTGCCACGCCGCTAGGCAGCGCGTTCGGTAAATTATAACTTGTTTGCTGTGATGTTGTTTGTACTTCGGGGTGACCCGTAAGTTTCATGAGTTCTGTTGTCAGAGATGCCATGAGTGAGTTGGAGTGTGTGTGCTTGATAAACGAGATAGCTGATGTGCTGAAGATAATAAATCTCGCCACCATTACGAAACCTCCTCCTCGTCTCCCGTGTCGAATCCTTTGGACGCCCAACCATCCACCAACATAGATCACATACAACACAACGCAGAGTTGCAGCGGGCCGTTGGATAAGTGGAGAGAGAGGGTTACAGAGGCAAAAGGCAAAAGGCAACAAACTCAGGAAACTACAAAAGGTAGCTCTTGCTCTAAAGGCGGAAAAACTAAGAACTTAAACACAGAAGGTAACTTTGAGAAGCAACACTTCCAAAATGCGGCTGAGAACCGCGTAACGATACAATACTAGTAACATGAGACATGAAACCTAGAGAAGTACTTGAGAGTACAAACTTGCCTTGCAAGAAATGACCAACGACCCAACAAGAGTGCACAGGTATTTATACCCTGGCCAGTTGAGACAAGTGGTAAACACAACATGCAAAACAGGTGAGGGCACAACATGGGAAACAGGTGAGAAGACACAATGGGAAACAGGTGAGAAGACACAATGGGAAACAGGTGAGAAGACACAATTGGAAACAAAGACACATATGAACACAAATAACCACCGTAATAATAAAGTCAGTAATAATGTATTTTGGCCACCAGAGGCCGCCAATATCCCAAATTGTGGCAATGAATGCCACAACTCGTGACAGGAAATGCCTATGACTGCAACCCAGGTAACACAAAAGCATTGTTAAGTCTTTTGGCCACACATAGTGGCAAGTGTCCGTAAGTACTTAGGAAGTTCAAATGTAATAATCTGATGAGTAAAATACTTACATGAAGAGAAAAAAATGCACCAACTAAAGGTGAAATTAAAGGTTACTGTGTCGATACTGCAGAACTTCTTATTCTCTTATAAAAATGTACTCATAGTTTTCTTTGCTCTTCTACATAACAATATATGATAGTGGGAATCCGTTATTTGTACATGCTTGCATTGGATTGACAGAATCGACGAAAGTGCATCTCTTGTTTTCCTGGATCACAGTTCGCCAACTGTTGTTTATAAGCAGATCTTCACTAATGCTGGAAATGCCTGTGACTCAAAAACAGGTAACTGAAAAGCACAGTTACAAGGTAAATACTGACACTTTCTCAAGATAGATAGAGATAAATAATGTAATTGTAAACAGCTTGAGATAAAGAAAATTGTTCTGAACCTCGGAATTCTTCAGGAATTTGACTGACTGTTGATCTACGAGAGCCTAATAGATCAGTTGTCATTGATAGCCACCCCTTGCTGCACATAGAGGAAATGTTCCATGAACTGAGGGGGGCTCAGATGTTCTCTACTATAGACTTACAAAATGCTTACCATCAAATGCCGTTGCACGTTGAGAGTAGAGACCTGACTGCCTTTATCACTCATGAAGGGCTATTCCGTTTCACCAGAGTACCATTCGGATTAGCATCTGCACCAAGCGCATTCCAGAGAATGATGTCTCAGATACTGGCTGGATTGAAAGACGTCCAGTGCTACTTGGATGACATAATTATATATGGAGAAACTCTTGAAACACATGAACAACGCCTCAAAGCTGTGCTACATCGCCTAGATAACAGTGGCCTTAAACTCAACATGTCAAAGTGTCAGTTCAGAAAGACTGAACTTCCATTCCTAGGCCATGTGATATCTGCGTCGGGCGTACAGCCTCTCCACAGGATGCTGATACGCTACGCTCATTCCTGGGGCTCACCTCCTTTTACTCCAAGTTTGTTCCACGCTACGCTGTGGTGGTGGAACCACTCCGTGCTCTGTTGAGAAAAGACAGCACATTCAAATGGACTGACGAAACTGAGAAAGCTTTTTGTCAGCTTAAGGAACTGACAATTACTAGCCCAGCCCTTGCTTTATTTGACCCGATGCTGCCTACTGTGACTATGGCATTGGTGCTGTACAACTCCATGGCGACACTGAAAAGACAATTGCTTTTGCATCACGTACTCTTACAGACTGTGAAAGGCAATACAGCACAGTCGAAAAGGAAGCTCTTGACCTATTTGGAACCTGACATGGAGATGATTGCATTAGTGTCTGATGATTTTGCTACCATTACTATGGAAGCAAAATAGGTCATCACATAGAAAGGAACTCAGTGTTAGTGCAAGTAGCGAACATTCAGACTGTGAAACCTATGAAAAGTGACAGTGGTATAGATATACAGACAGCGTTCACAGCCTGCTAGTCAGGATTTTCTTTTGTACCAATTCTTGGAAAATCCTCGGGGGTAGGATTTCCCTAATAGGACCTAATTGTTTTGTGGTCAATTTATCTTCATTAGTCCGCCGACTAAAAGGAGTTTCTTTCAAAGAGCGAATCGAGTTGCTGCACTGAACGTTAGCCATCATTACAGAATGTGACGTGATCAAAGCCGTATGACGTCCTCCGTTACGTAGCACGGTGGGGCGATCCCTCCCGGAAACCATAGAGATTACATTGAGAGCCCTGTTTTGTGAAAAATAATTTATTTAACATGAGTCTATGAGAGAGGTCTGGGGTTTTCATTTTGCCCAAAATCGCCCCAAAAAGGGGCGGGACCATTTGAAGCACGACTTTAGCCTGATTGGACAATGCAGATAAGATGGTCTAGTGGTAGAATCGGACTTAAAAAAAAAAATCTCCTTTTCCTGTTTGGCAGTGCGTCGCCAAAATCGCCCTTATGGACAAACCACCCCTAGTCAAAAGGCATTTGGTGCACAGTGTGAAAATAGTGTTAGTGTTCAGATGCTTTCAGTAAACACATTATCTGTGAATATCATAGGGGTGTCACGGGACATCTGGACTCAGGTTTCAGGGCAAGCAGAGTTTATTTGTGAAAACAGCCAGGGTAGACAGGGAATAACTATGGCTCTAAACTAAGGATGACCTAAACCAATACACAGATTCAAAACTAACTAAACTAAGGTCCTCAGCGTCTAACGCTGGAAAAACACAAATGGGGAATCACTCTTAATCTGAACAAAGCATGAAACTAAACAAAACATACAGAGCATGAACTGAACTCAGAACTAGAGTGTCTAACGCTGGAAAACAGCTATTGGGGTTAACTAACAGTGCAGGACATTAACTCAAAACAGACTCAACATAAGGGAACACTAGCGCGCAAGGGCACGGGGCAGGGCTGGGAGTCACTTAGACCTAGTATACTCGTTAGCAGGGAAACCTGCGCTCAGGAGCGTGGAGCTAAACAGTCAAGACCTGAGGTCAAGAGCACGGAACCGGCTGGAGAGGGATCCAACGGAAAAGGCATTTGCTGTAGCCGGAATACAGCGGACACGAAGATCACAGACGTGGTAGTCCAGGAGACGGAATCCTGGAAGCATTGGAAGTGATTGAAGCTGGTCGTCTAGGGCAGTACATTTGTCTATTCAAATCGAGACCAGACATCAGAGCGAGGGGAGTGAAGAGTATAAGTAGGGACGTGACAGGTGTGTGTGATTAGTGAATTGGAGAGGTGAATGACGTGCAGCTGGTAGTGCAAACGTGATTGATGATTTGAATGGGGTGCAGCTGAGGGAGTGCAGGTGGGAGTGTGCTGAAGGGGGCGTGGCTGGAGCGGATGTCAGCGCAGACGTGACAAGGGGAAGCATATTTGCATAATTCCTAATTCTCTCTCGTGTCAATGCCTGTTTCCATGATGCACCCCCACCCCCCACCCCCCCCCAACCCCCCAAACTCCACCTCAACAAAATCACCTCCAGCTGCTCTTAAATAGCTCCCTGCACAAGGCATTTTCCCAAAACAAGCCAAGTACTGCAATGGCACACACCACCCTTTTCTTCTTAGCCCTCCTGGGATGCCTGTGTCTGGGCCTGGCGTCTGGAATGAGAGGGGATTCAGACCTGACTGTGGAGCTCAGGGAGCTGAGGGTCCTGGTCAAGGACATGGAGGCCAAGCTGAACGACTTCGGCACTAAAGACGGGAACCTGAAAGCCCTGGAGACACGACTGAATGCCATGGAGCAGCAGGTGGAGAAACTCCAGTCTGAGGTGCAGCGTCTGGGGAAGGAGAACCAAGGTGATGTTTGACCTCAAGCTGGCATAGCATGGTAGATGGTGGATACCATTCAGAAAGAAATATTTGAAGGAGTTATATGTCGTGGTGATTTTACTTTAGTCAGGTTAGTTATCATGGCTCAGAATTTGAATGCAAAAGCCTCTAAACACAGACAGGTATTCCGTCACAGACTCAAAATAGTTACACATAGTCGTCTTGCTGTTATTACATACATTTTGTCTGTTGAATGTCCATGTGAAGTGCTACTTGATGCAGTAATGTTTAAAATGCAATAACACTTCATTAAACTAGTTCTTCATGCGTAAACAAGAGTTGGATGATACACATATCAGGTCAAACTGAGCCACATTGTATTTCTGAGTCAACTAAAGGTCAAATGAAGGGTTACTGTGTCAATACTGCAGAACTTGTCTGTTAATAAACTCCTAATATTTTACGTTTCTACATAATATTATAATTTAGTGGGAATCAATTATTTAACATGCCTGCATTGGATTGACAGAATCGACGAAGGTGGCTTTTTCTACATCTCTTTCGTCCTCTGGTGAGGTTTTCCTGGATCACAGTTCCCCAAATGTGGTCTATAAGCATATCTTCATTAATGCTGGAAATGCCTATGACTCCAAAACAGGTAACAGAAAAGCACAGTTACAAACCTAAATAATGATGCTTCTCGAGATAGTTAGTCTTTTTACCCAACTTAATATTACTTGTTCTTAAGTACTGTACGTAACATCTAATACATTGGCAACTACAAAACATACACTTTATTTAAGATTTAGGGTTGGGTTTAGTAAAATGTAAAAATATGCAGTTGCATTAGAAGAGAATAATATCATTTTTTGTCTTTCTCTCTTTCATATTCTTTTCCACCGTTTACTTCACCAAATGTATCTTTCTGTCACAGGAGCCTTCACTGCTCCTGTGAAGGGCCTCTACTACTTCAGCTTCAGCACGTTTGGCTACAACAACTTCCCGGGTGGCACTATTCTCAATAAGAATGGACGATTGATGGTCTCGACGTACGAGTTCAGCACCAGCAGCGATCAAAGTGACACTGGAGGGAACTCTGTCATTCTGCAGCTGGAGGCGGGAGAGAAGGTCACCATGACACTGCATAAATCCCATGTGTTCGACAATGACAACCACCATACCACCTTCAGCGGCTTTCTGCTTTTCCCCTTATAGATGAATTTAGTGGTCAAATTTCTCTTAACATGCTCAAACATACGCTTCTTGTCGCTGGCTTGGTAAACCTAGAGCTATGGATTCAGAGGATTCCTTTTTAGTTCCTAGTGATCTCAAAGCAAATTGAAAAAGTGTGTACCTGTACTATAGAAATATGATTATGCTTGCAATAAACAAACCATGGAAAATATAATACATGTCTACACCCTGTCTCTCAAGAAAAAAAGGGAAAACCGAAGATTTCTCCGACATCTGGGTATCCAATCTGTATTAATAAATTAACAAATAAATATATGAATGTGAGAGGTTAATAACAAGTTGATATTATTATGTTACACGTTTATATGGGAACCGCAAGAGCAGTTAACTCAGAGCTCTTATTGGTCAGTAATGGAAGTAATCACTGTGACGGACCGAGCCTCGGTTGCCGTCAAAAATGTGGGTTTGGCCCGAAAGCTCAGAGACAGAGTGAGGGTTTAACAATATATGTTTATTTATGCTTCCAATATCCTAGAGGACTGCTAAGCCTCTGAATTAGCAGAGGTCAAAAAGCAACAGTCTCCATATATATATCACCTGCTACGCCTCTATCTGCAGAGGACCACATTCAGCAGTCTAAAAACATAACAGAATCTGCTAAGCCTCTAAATGGGGTAGAGGACAACAATCAGCAGTGAAAGTACACAGAACCTGCTAAGCCTCTAAATGGGGTAGAGGACAACAATCAGCAGTAAAACAGTCTACATAGCAACACATACCTGACAAGACTAGACTAACCCAACCAGACAGCGCAATGAACATATATACCTGGCGGCCAGCACCATTTCTAAACACAGGGGTAGACACAACAAAACAAACAATACACAATGACAAGACAGACTCTCAAACATAAACATAGTACTCCTCAGTGTTCTAAACAACAAATAAATAACTAGGTAATAAAATAAGCACTTTAAGTATATAAAAACACTTTATCAAAATGGTCTGGCCCAGACCATTCCAGGTGTCCCCCCTGCCAGCCTAGGCAATTAGCAGAGTAATTAACAAGGACCCAAGGTAATCAGTTGTATGAGTGTTTGTGTGTGCGTGTGTGTGCAAACCATGTCTGTTTGGGTGCGCTAGTGGCTGCAAACATGGGGCCGGAGTGTACAGTTCATGTGCGGTCGCACCACGACCGTCACAATCACCCAAGGCAAGATATCCAGTATAGGAGATCCAGTCAAGGCAGCCAAGACTCCTGGGGGGTATTCGGGCTTAACCCTTTGAAGTCCACGCTCCCTGATTGGCCCACCTGAACATGGATTTCATGACATCATCTGTGCCATAGTAGTGCCGGCCACCACTCACATACAGCTTGTCTTCCAAAACAGCGACTTCATGACAAAACCTCGGCTCCTCTGGCAGCTCTGCGAGTAACCTCCACTCCACTGCTTTGATGACGCCTGTGTAGTGGAGGGAGTTGCGGAGGGAGTTGCCGAACCAAAGCTCTCTGCTGAGTTTGCGGTGGCCTAAGTCTGGAGTGATTCCATCCCCTCCCACCAGCACCAGGTTGTCCTTGGGCAAGTAGTCCCCGAATTGTCGTTGATCATCAACGTTGTCTGAACAAAATTCCTCCAGCATGGTCTTGTATAGCTTTTTCATGCTTTCTTGGGGCTGCTTGGTATTGGTCTTTGCTTCACTGAATTCCTTGAAAGTCAAAAGAGGAAATTTGATTGTGTCTATCAGCTCCCTGGCCTGTGTCACTCTCCGTCTAGGGTTGGCACCAATCCAGAACAAGACGGCCCACAACACAACAACCTCAGAGGCAGGGCCGGCCCTAGCACATTTGGCTCTAGGCAAGCTTCACTCCTGGCGCCCCCACCCCTTTTTTCCAACCGATTTTCAGCTAAAACGCCATTGCAACTTACAGACTGTAAGGCTGCATTTCTTTCAAATGAATACAACAACGATCGCAACGATGAGCAAACATTAATTAAAGAACAAAATCACTGAGAAAATGTCACGTCTGTGCTGAACTCCGCTCCGGCCACGCCCCCCTGTTCAATCCACACACACACACACACTCACGTCACATTCACTCGCTCATCTTCCCAGTCAGCTGCAAATAATGTCTTCTGTTCTGTTGATGGCTGGCAAACAACAATCTTGGAAGGTCTGGGTCACTTGTGGCACATATTATTCACTCATTTTAAGCCATCAATCTACCTCAGGGTGAACAAAATTAGCAATTATGTAGTTATTACGCATTTTGGTGTATTTGGACAGCCTGACATACTTTTTTCATTCCAAGATGCATAGCTCTTGATTAGTTGAATCATGTCTAATTAAACTGGCTAGCTCTCTACACCAAAACTAACTTTGTTATAATAACTCAAATTTCAATTTCATGACACATCGAAAATGACGCAAATTGCGGTACAGCTGAACTTGCACTATGTTTTGCTAAAGATAGTCTGATGTTTCGACTGAATGGCAATAACAAGGAATGTCACAGGTCACTGGCTAGCTAAATAGCAAGATTACATACAATCCATTGGCTAAAGTTGACACTTGGATTTTTACCAGTATTCCTCACTTATTAACAAGTTGCCGTGTTTGTCTTCCTTAATGGGTGTGCTATGCAACGAGTAAGATATGTGTAGTGTTGTTGCACTGGCTATTGGCTTTATATGTGCGCCCCTATTTTAATCATGTCTTTTTTGTATAATGTAGAATGAATGGACATATCATTTTTGATATACACGCCTCGGTAAAATCCTTAAAGAACTATGTGACAGGGAGTAGGAAAACTTTCAATGATAAGGTACATCTTTTCTTCTTAACTCCACTAGTTAAGTAATCCAGCTCGGGGCAATTCACGCATTCATGAACGTTTTCTTATCTGGAATTCATTCTAGGCTAAGAACAGGATTTAAGGATTTACCCTTCTCCTTGGCACGTTTCTCTTCTTCTTCCTTTCTTTTCTTCTTAAAGTGCGCCCCGGATGGCTTTTGCCTCTTCATTATTTCGATCTTCAAAGTTTCTTGAACACACACACACCAAACGCCTGACTGTGCTAGCATGTTCTGACAACACCAAGGAGGTAAGTACCCCTTCCGTTTTCGATTTTTGGCTAATTTTACCCTATGAGATATAGAAGGGGGCGCAAAAAAAACACAATTCTTGTTTTTTTTTTTTTTTTTTTGCTGGGCGCAGTTTTTTGCGCTCCCCTCTCAGTGGCGCCTGTAGGAAAAAACGCCCCTGCTCAGAGGGCACACGCAGAGTGTTACTCTGCAGGAATTTAAGCAGCTTGTCTCTGGGCAGGTCCTGGAATTTGGGGGTTGTGGACACATCCTGAAAGTGCCTGAGGACAAAGTCATCAGCAAAATGGAGTAACTCCCCTATCCTGTAGGCTTCGGCAAAGGATGCCACATCCAGGCAGGAGTGTGCGTCTATTTCCTGGTGGAGGAAGTCAACGCAGAGGGAAAGGGCAGGCTGGATCTGGAACTGGAGGGCAGCACAAACAAGATCAAAGACCCACCCCCAGCTGAGGACCAGAGATCCACTGTAGGAGCAAAGAAGGAACGCCTCCAGCTCTTCGTCTCAGAGCACCCGATGGGCTATAGGAAGGTAGTATATGAAATTAAATAGTATAGTATACTTTCTGAGGAGGAATGATACCCTGTCTGATAGTAACACATGAAATAGTTGCACAGTAAAGCTAGCATGTTCTTTGTTTACAGGTAATGTATGCTAAATATTATGACAGAATTGAACGGACGGACAGAATTTTAACTTTATCATACCATCTCCTAATTTACCTTACAGTCCCACAGCTAACTATTCTGAGGAAGAAATAGCAGGTGTATATCACTTCCACATTGTCTTAATCGATCGTCGGGAGAATTAACGACCGAATTTTGATTAATCATTAATATTTTTATATTAAAATGCACTATTTATAGGCTATATTAAAATGCAGTGAAAATAGAAAAAACACAGCTTGTTTCCTCATTGAGATCTTTATTGCAAGATGAACAACTCTTGTGGCAGTTAAACTTACAAGATGGTCAACTCTTGTGGCAGTTAAATGGGATCTGTTCAATGGTTACACTTGAAAATATGCGCTGCTGTACTCTTAAGCAGAGGAGCCGACAGCTAGAAGCCGGTGCTCATAAACACAACTGACCCTCGTTTTATTTTTTTTCTCCCAAAAAGAATCCGATTATAAACAAATGAGTGCTGTCATTACATTAAAAAAATGTACTAATTAATCTTACATTTTGAAATTCATTAATCTAAATTCATTGCGATTAAAAGTTTGTTTTTCTTCTAAAGACTAAATCTTATAAATTAACGAGTAATCACTTCAGACAGCGTGTATTTTAGACACTGTTGTTTAATTGTATTTTTTTCGTGCTCTCTCGCCGTCATACAAGGAATGTATGCGAGACACAATGGTGCCCCTCGACGGTAAATCGTAAGAATTGTCCCCTGAAGCAATTCGAATCACCTCAGTCAGACCACCGTCTTCAACTATGTTGATGGGCCGACAGTCACCGGCAACCCAAACTGCTACAGCGTTGGTAACCTTTTCACGGACTGGTCTAGTTATTTTCCTAGAGAAGTCGTGGAGTGTGGGTTGGTGACAATCTAACCTGGGACTGCTTTCTGTCGGGTGCCTTGCATTAAGGTGATAACTAAGGTGGTTGTTCCGTCATTTTGCCTCTTAAACAGAAACTTTCCGCCCAACAATCCCTCAGCTCTCTCTATCTTCAACTACCGTCTCGGTCTCTCCTATATAACTGACTGCAGACTCGCGGCGGTTTGTGCCATGGGTCAACGCACACCGGAAGTAAACAAAGTTGCGTTAACTGCGTTAAAATATTTTATCGCATTAATCTCGGCCACAATAATCTCATAGAATAACGCGTTAACTTTGACAGACGTAAAAAAATTACACGCACACTACGCAACAGAACATACATTAGTTTTATCGATGAAAAAATAATGTCATTGAGGAAATTCTTAATGATCAATTAATCGATCGTCGATTAATTATGCCCATCCCTAGTTACAACACGTATGCAACACACAACACATAGAGATAGGGCCCCGTTCGTCGTAAGGGCTGAAAATAAGTTTATCAATTGTCCTTTTAGCCCGTTAACATTAGCGAGCTGATTGAGAACAGCAAATATCGGTTCGTCAACGGCTCATCCGCCTCCAAATCATGTGGTTAATTTCAACCAGGCTAAACTTATCAGGGTAATTGCGCGTGCACGTCCTAGGTCTTGTAAATTAATTATTCCTTGTCGGCTGAATCGGTAGCGCTCATACAAGAACTCATCCTGATGGAATAATGGATCTTGGCGATCGCAAAGAACTCTCTCCCTACGCTAATCTAACTATCTAATATCAGTCCTTGGTCAATGGGATCCCTCCTTTTTCCGGGGGTGTGGCAAGCTTATCCAGCTACACTTAAGTTAGCCTGCACTGGAGCAGGTTAGTGCTAATTGATATTTTACTATGGTGATTTATCAAAAGTTGCTTCCACGAACCAAAAAGAGGGCGTTTTTTATCAGCCTGAAAATTAGCTTGCTAAACCGCTTAGCGAGATACGACGAATACCCCCCAGATGTCTGCCTCCTCACTATTCAATAGTGTGATTTGACTATCAGTCACTTGAACAACGAGCATGGGATGCTTTTATTTAAAAGGGGCATCCCAACCTATTGTGGGCCCAGCTAATGTGTCTATACTTTTACGTATGTTTATCCGAAAAGGCATCTTATTTCCATGTACCTTAAACATATACACCCAGGACGAAGACTTTGTTCCGTTAAAAATATGCTTACAATTACTCGTAATTGTAACACAACATACAATGATCTTATCTCAGAGTAATAAATCATGTAGGCCCATCAAATAAAAGTCTTCACTCCTGCTAACTGGCTAAAGTTTTATCTATTCAGCCAATGGGCCAGATAGTGCTGTAAAGCCACCGATAAAACTATCAAGCAAATGCCTGCACCAGCACGATGGCTCGGTCAGCTAGTATTGCGAATTTGAAAACGCCTTTCACCCTGTAAAAATTCAACACTGTAAGTATTTTACACACTCAAGCAATTTATCCAACGTAAGCCTACACCCTTATGTACTCTGGTCAAAACAATTCTGCACATAGAATGAGCGTAAATAGCTTACCTGTCCCGCTCACAACGTTTGAAGCGTCGGCTCGGATTCTCTGCTGTTTCGGGGAGATATTGATCTCCTCCGGCTCGAATGACCAAATGATAGAATCTAAATGAGCACGCCAAAGTTGAAGAAGGCACCGCAGGACGTAGTCAGGTTTCTGTAGTTTATTTCGGCGTGGAGACCCCCTCTCAGCTGGTGCCTCAGGCCTCAGGCCTACCTTACTGTACACTAAGCTGGTATTTAAACCATTTCAGTCAGGTAGAATACAATAGGGGAGGGGATGACCACACCCTATAGGTGAGAGGAAGGGGGAGACAGTGGGGTGAGGGGTTCACCTATGGGGGGAAGGGGGTGATAATAATAATAATAATAAAACTTTATTTATATAGCACCTTTCATGCAAAAGAATGCAGCTCAAAGTGCTTTACAGCAAATACATAATATGCACAAAGAAATGACATGCACATAAAAATAGACATCAAAGAAACATAACAAAGATATAGTGCAAAAAAAATAAAATTATAATTATAATTATAGAGATATATTTAATCAAACCCCTTAATATCACCAGTAGAGATTTAAATTAAATTAAAAGTATTTATATATATATATAGTGCGAAGTGGTAGCTAGTTAAAGGCTAATGTGAAGAGGTACGTTTTTAGTTTTCTTTTAAAGATGTTAAGCGAGCTGGCTTCCCTGATGTCTATAGGCAGTATGTTCCATAGCACTGGGGCGTAATTGACAAATGCTGCGTCCCCGATTTTCTTACGGCTTTTGCTGGGAACCTCCAATAAACCAGCATTCGATGATCGCAGTGTTCTTGAGGGCAAGTATTTGACTAGGGAGTTTGCAATGTAACTTGGTCCTAGCCCATTAAGGGCTTTGTATATTAGGAGAAGGACCTTAAAGTCAATTCTAAAAGTTACTGGAAGCCAGTGCAGAGCAGCTAAAACTGGACTAATGTGCTCTCTCCTCTTGGTTCTGGTTAATAGCCGAGCTGCAGAGTTTTGAATGAGCTGAAGTCTCTCAGTTGTTTTTTTTGGGAGGCCAGTAAGGATTGCATTACAATAATCAAGACGGCTTGAAATAAAGGCATGAATCAGTTTTTCAGCATCTTTTTGATTCATAAATGGCAGGACTTTAGCTATGTTTTTAAGGTGGAAAAATGATGTTTTCGTCACCTTGTTAATGTGAGACTTGAAGCTTAAATCTGAATCTAAAATAACACCAAGACTTGTAACCTCCGCTTTAATCAAGGGAGTTCATTTCCCCAAATTATTAAACAGCATTTCTCTTTTTGTTTTAGGGCCGACTAGTAGGATCTCAGTTTTGTCCTCGTTTAACTTTAAGAAATTATTGCTCATCCACTTATTTATCGCCAAAAGACAGGTAGTAATGGAGTTTATTGCTGCAGCATCATTTGGCTCAGCAGAGATGTATAGTTGCGTGTCATCAGCATAACTATGGAAACATACATTGTGTTCTCTAATGATGTCCCCAAGTGGCAGCATGTACAGTGAGAATAATAATGGACCAAGGCAGCTCCCTTGTGCAACCCCAAAGCAGATGTCATGTTTCTTAGACACATGATCTCCAAGCCTGACATAAAACTTTCTCCCTTTGATGTATGTTCTGAACCAGTTTAATACAGAGTCAGAAAGCCCAACTAACTTTTCAAGACGATGAATTAGGATGTCATGATCAATAGTATCAAATGCTGCACTTAGGTCTAAGAGGACCAGGATTGAGACCTTATTTGCATCCAAATTTAGTCTGAGGTCGCTGATTACTTTAGTAAGAGCAGTTTCAGTGCTGTGGCATGTTCTAAAGCCTGATTGAAATTTCTCCAGGATATTGTTTTCTTTGAGAAAGGAGTTTATTTGCACTGAAACTATCTTTTCAAGTACTTTACTAATGAATGGAAGATTGGAAATCGGCCTATAGTTGATCAGTGCATTACCATCTAGGTTGGGTTTTTTTAGTAAGGGTTTTACAACAGCTGTTTTGAAGGCATCTGGGAAGATGCCAGTTTGAAGAGATGTATTTATAATCTTCAGGACATGACTTGAAACACTGTCAAACACCCGCTTAAAAAATGCTGTAGGTACAGGGTCAATACATGAGGTGGAGGAATTGCACTCAGTGACAGTCTTACAAAGATCCACCAATGTGATGCAGGTGAAATTTCCCATGGTTGCATCTTTTTTACAGTGTTTTCTGAGGCCATCTGCGTTTACATCAGAAATAATACTTGCTCTAATTGAAGTTATCTTGTTATTGAAGAACAGTGCGAGTTCTTCACATTTTGATGCGGAGGACTGCGGTGGAGTAGGGGCAGTGTGGAGTAGCTGGTCGATAGTGGAGAATAATATTCTAGAATTTCCAGCATTCTCTGTAATAACCTTGGAAAAGTAATCCTTTCTTGCCATACGTATTGCTTTGTTATAGGCAGTTATTGACTCTTTGTATATATTGAAGTGAACTGTGAGTCTAGTTTTCCTCCATTTCCTTTCAGCTGCCTGACAGATTCTCTTACTCTCATTAACATTAATATTGTTTAACCAAGGGGAGATTCTGTCATTTGACCTCTTCTTAGTCTTTAGTGGAGCAACAGTATCTAAAGCAGATGACAAGGGAATGCTGAAATCCTCAACCATGTCATTTAAGGAGCAGTCATAACTGTATGGCTCATACGATCTCATTATATTAGTGAAATTTGCTTCAGCCTTATCATCTATGAATCGCTTTTGAACCAAAAATTCCCTTTTAGTCTTTGTTAAGATTAGGTTGGCATCAAAAAACACACAGTGATGGTCAGAGATAGGTAGTTCATATACTGAAACATTATCAATGTTTAACCCTGTTGTTATTACTAAGTCTAGAGTGTTACCATGTTGATGTGTGGCTTCATTTACATGTTGGGTAAGTTCATAACAGGGTACAAAGGGTTATAGCAGGAAGGAGACTCTGGGGGGGAGGGGTTCACATACCATTTGTTCAGGTCTCAGTGAGACAGACAGAGGTCAATGTGATGGAAGGTGAGTAGGAAAACAACACAAGTTACAGGCTTGTTTTTCACACAGAGAGGAGAAATTATCTGATGATTTATAATGGACAATGGTCCATTGTTTTCCATTTCTGGCCAATCTGAACTAGGTTGAGTTGACTAGGTTAACTTACTGAGTTTCTCATCATTCAACCTATCTCTGATACAGAGGTGTAAAAAGTACTGAAATGTTGTACTCAAGTAAAAGTACAATTACTTTGATGAAATTTTACTTAAGTACAAGTAAAATTACCCATCTAAAAATGTACTCAAGTAAAAGTAAAAAGTAGTTCATTTAAAATGTACTTTAAGTAAAAGTTACTTAGTTACTTTCAACAACTTGATCGGGGCCGCTCCTATATAGTGCAAAAAAGGACAAGGTGTCATAAATCCAATACAAAAACTAGTTATTTTTAATTAAAGGAGAATCTTTAGGAATAGAGGTGCAATGACATTAAACATGTCAAACATTAAACATTAAACTGTCAACACAACATTTAAGAACTTTTGGGAGGACATGTCAAGACATGAACCACATGACAGCTAAAATAAAAAAGTTAAAATGCTGCTGCCTCACTATATTAAAACTTTTGTTACTTTACTTGTGTCCACCTTTAGAGCATTAGTCTACAAACTTCTTGTGGAGTTTGAGCAGCAGCTGATTTTCAAGGTGTGTAGAGTTCATCCGGGCTCGCTTTGCAGTAAACGGCAATCCAGCACAGCCGAAGAGTCACTCGCAGGCGGCCGAGGCAGGTAGGCCAGTATTGAGTTTCAGGGACAGTTTTTTGATATTCTGAAAGGAGTTCAGCAGATCCATATTGACTGAGACACAGGCTAGGTTCCCTTCTAACTCCCCTGTACCTTCTGGACTTCATTGAGGAAAATAAATCATCTTCATCTGATGAATGTTGTCCAACTTGCTTCAGCCCCTACCATCCGGTCAAGATGTTGTCTAACATAGACTAGACCTGTAGAATGACAAACAACAATTCTGACAATTAAGTATTGAGCTGCCATCAAGAGTGCATCTTAACACAGAAATAGCTATAAATAGCTACTTGAGATGACAGACCTAGAATGATAACATTATTTTCTATTTTAACATGCATCACAATTCATAATCCTAAATTCTTGCTAACCGAGACCCCTGAGCATGAACATGAAAGACGTTGCAAAGCCACCACATCGTGATAAATTCGAGATAACGACATACACATTGACATTGACTTGTCCAACTGTCTGACAACGATGGTGTGCGCATTCACATCGTTCCTGTTTCAGGGCATGGGAGGCAGCCAAATGATTAGCCTAATATCAGTTTATGCGGTGTATCTTATTGCTGATGACTGATCAGTTTTTAACACAATATGAGAGACTGAACATAATAATGCTATGAACTGAAACGAATGGAAGACAGGAATGGAATTATTATTAGTCTATTGGATGACGGCTGTTAACAGAAGGATGGGTACATGAGTGTATAGCTAGCCTAGCTAGCTAGCTAGTTGACGTTAGCATACTCAGGGTGGTTGCAAGTGCTAGCCAAAATGAGGCTACAAGTGCCATGACACGCATATTTTGCTTATTGTAGCAAAGCTAATAAACAACAAAAACGCTGTCTGAACTACTAATGGAAAGGGACAAATACTGTACTTACCAACACATGCTTGCGCAGATTTGAAGATTAATTTTTATGAGCAGAAAGTTCTGTCTGGCGGGGCAGGCACAGCTTACACAGCATTATATAGCTGTTGACTCTTTTAGGTTGGAAGGCAAACTGCTTGCTGAGTTGTGGATACGGGGTTTCTTCATCTTCTTTATTTTTAACTTGCGGAAAGTTCGGTGCTTCAGCTTGTTGGTCGTCCGCAGCTTGTTGGTAGTCCGCACTATCATCTTCCTCCATCTCTATCTCTCGTGACTCGACACCGGCGGCTTGCATCGACTCTATCATCCTCTCTATGCAGCATCCACCACTGCAATGAGAATTGTCTTGCGCGATTCCCGTCTTTCGGTTTCCTTTCTTGAACTATGTTTTTTTTTTACTCAGTAACGGATGTAATTTCCAATGTAGCGAAGTACAATACTTCAGTCAAAATCTACTTAAGTAAAAGTAAAATTACCGATTTCAAAAACTACTTAAAAATTACAAAGTACACAAAAAAACTACTCAATTACAGTAACGTGAGTAAATGCCTATTTGCACGTGGGGATAAGTCATATGCACAGCAATCTTCACTTCTGATTTTCTCACAACAACCATTTGTTGGTGTATGACCTGTGACAAGATTCTTCACTCTGTGATTCTCTTCGGAATAAATAACACAAAGACAAAACTGTTTCATGAGATCTTTATTTTTCCTCTCACTGACGAAATAATTGATTAATTTCCCCCACGCAGTCCAAGTGATGATGGGTGTACCCAAGGGCCCGCTCCAGTCCCTCCAAGTGATGATGGGTGAACCCAAGGGCCCGCTCCAGTTCATGGATCTCTCTTCAGGGTGGCACTCACCCCACTTCTGACACCAATGCAGCGTCATAGCCATGAAGAATCTGCTGTGAGACAGAGAGCTTTATTGCAGCTTTATTTATTGTGTTCATTCATTATCGATGGGCAGCTTTTCAATAAACCATTTTCTATTATGGTTGTTATAGTTACCTTTCAAAGAGCACTGATATAGAAAAGTGATTAAACATTTTCACCAGATCCACTTCATAGGTGTCCCGTTACAGAGAATTAGTGATCACCAGCCAGCCAATCAGAAAAGACTATTTCTCATCTTTGGTATAATAAGAGCTACATATTAGCTTGTGTACATTACAACCATTTACTCAAAGATAATCCAACACTCGGACAAAACAAACAAAACAAACAAAACAAACTAGGAAGTGGTACTGGGCTGAACAGTGATACAAGTAATACAATGCGTCAGGAGCACGGAAGGGAGGGATGTTATTTGATCGGCTGATAAACTAAAATATAAACAGCCTTTTATCCAGACTCACTATTCTGTGCCTCATTAATGCCAAGGGGACATGGCTGGCAGTGAAAACACAGGGCAACATGGTGAGATACTTTACTTTCATTCATTCACTTTTGCTTTTTTTGTTATCCAACTTCTTTCTTCATTTTCTTTTTGTAACTTTCTTTCTTTCTTCTGCTGAAATTGCAATATAGTAAATCTTTCTACCATTTAATATTACATTCATTTTGGTGGTATAAACACAGTCATGCAAAGATAAATATATATGTTGTTCCCCCTATAGCTGCCCAGGGAATGGTCTCAGTGTAAAACAAAAAAAAACTTAAGGACAGTGTTTTACAGTAGTTTTAACTGCAATATATTTGTAGATTAATTTATTGTATATATAATCTCCTAATAGCATTTGTGCTACCACCAATGAAAATATCAAAATCAATGAGTTTTTTCAGGTTAACCCTTTTTCGATTATTCATTGATGTTTTTGTCATTTTATTGTTATGAAGAGTCAGTGGTAAGATAAGGGGCCTCATTTATAAAACGTTGCGTAGAAACCATCCTACATCTGATCTCAGACGTTTTCTGAAATGATCGTAAGTGTTATTCCCAGAAAACGAACGTACGCCCAAAAAACACGTGTACGCCATTCCTGCGTTTATAAATCACAAATGATCGTGGAATTGTGCTCAGCTGAATGTTCTCACATCTCCGCCCTCAAAACGCCCCTACTTAATGTAATTAGCATATAAATTGAGCGCATTCTCAAGGCACAAACTCTGTGATGATGGCAAGTAGAAAAGATCCACGAAAAAAAAACTATACCGAGGCCGAAACCGCTGTATTGCTGAGGGAGGTGGAGATGCGGGCAAATACACTTTTTGGAAGCCTGTCTGGCAGCATACTGCCCAAATCTAAATATGTAGCCTGGCAAGGTGTAACCCAAGCTGTTAACGAGGTTGGGGGGAATCAGAGGACCCTGCCTGAGGTTAAAAAAAAAATGGGCAGATTTGAAATTGCAATCAAAAAAGCGCCTTGCAAGGCATATGGGAATGTTGAGGGAGACCGGGGGTGGTGGAGCCACATCCACTCTCAGTCCAGAGGACGAGAACATTTGCGCCATTATCGGAGAGGAAGCGGTGCAAGGTGTGTACGTGGAGGGCGACACGGACCTTTTGTCTGCAGGAGGTTCAGAAGGTATGTGAAATGAAGTTTTTGCTTATTGAATAATGAAACTTCAAACACTGTTGTAATTCTACACATTTATTGGTGCAGAGGAACAACCCATAAGGAGAAGGGCTGGACATGGGATAAGACAGGCACCAGCAGGCGCACCTGCAGCAGCCACACCTGCGGCACGAGTAGCACCAGAAGCCGCATCTGCGGCAGCACCAGAAGTCGCATCTGCGGCAGCAGCACCTGCGGCACCAGCATCGGGGCCTCGCCGGCCATCACTGGCTTCCTCTTCGGCCCATCATGCCAGGGTCTTATCTGAGGCCGTCCTACAAACACAACGGGACTTGAATGAGTCTGTAAGTGAGGTTGTTGGGGAACTTCGTAAAGTGCGGCAAGCTCTGGATGGAATTAACCAATCTCTGTCCGATATTGCAGGCTCTTTGAGCAAGCTAACTAAATAAAACATCCAAGAAAATGTGAACATGTGTGCATTTATTCTTATCAACATTATTTACCTGTTGGTATAATCGGTGAATCAGCTCCCGCCTTCTCAGCGCAGTGATGTGCCTGTTCTCGCCAGCGGGGATGGGAGGGTGGTCGTCAGGGTCCATGCGCATTTCCTCTTCTGGTAGCTCTATGCCACGGCGTACACAGATGTTGTGTAACTGGGCTAGGATCACCTGGCACACCTTTTTGGGATCATAGAGTAGCCTCCCTCCCGATGCATCTAAAGAACGCCACCTTCCCTTCAGCATGCCTATGCTGCGCTCTACTACCGACTGCGCACACGCATGGGCTGTGTTAAAGTGGGCTTCCTCGTCGGTCTCAGTGAGCGCAATCGGGGTGAGAAGCCATGGCTTCAGAGGATAACCTCGGTCACCTGTTGGCGTAGAAATGATTAGGTTAGGCCTTATGTACGCTCTCAAAAGCAAGAACCAAATTGGGCCAAATTTACCTAGAAGCCAGCCGTCTCTGCCTGCTCCATCCTCCAGTCGGTTCCCAACGCTGCAATTACGCACGATGAAGGAGTCGTGTGTCGACCCTGGCCAGCGAGCAACAGCGTTCAGGATGACCATATTGGCATCACAAATGACCTG
The DNA here is from genome assembly GCF_900700415.2 of Clupea harengus. Classification (NCBI taxonomy): domain Eukaryota; kingdom Metazoa; phylum Chordata; class Actinopteri; order Clupeiformes; family Clupeidae; genus Clupea; species Clupea harengus. Next base: position 24,294,505 of record NC_045169.1, on the reverse strand, counting down.
TACATTTATTGTGTGGATGTTTTTTCTGTTCACATAAATGTACTGGTTTAAATGTGGAGCCCGTATGGCAACATGAGTGCAGTCTATCGCACCTATGACGTCTGGGAACCCTGTTTTTCGAAGGAAACCCTCTTTTACATCTCCCTGTTCCTGGGCACTGTATGGGAATGATATATATTGCGGACATAAACGGATCAGACCGCGAAGAACATCGGGCAAAATTCGGCTGAACGTTGACTGAGATATACCGGACCGGTCTCCAATCTCTCTTTGGAACGTGCCTGTAGCCAAGAACCCAACAACAGACAAAACCTGAACCTGTACAGGTATGGCCTGGTTGCGGCTGGTGCGTCTCTGTAGACGAGGGCCCATTTGGGCACAAAGCTCTAACAGAGGCGTTCTTGGCAAGCGGTACCTGCTAATCAACCATTCGTCTTCCTCTGCCAAAAAGTCGGCGCGATCTCGAAACACCCTCTCTCTCCTTATTGCCCGGTTGGCAATGTCCTCTAATAACGCCAATGCAGCCATATCTCCTTCTGAAAACAAATAAGTATCAGGCTTTTTATAGGCTATAAATTGAGCTAAATGTTTTACACGTGTGGAATTAAAATGAATACCTAGTAGACAAGAATTTCATTCATGTGTGAATTATCCTAATTGTTTAATTTATTTTATTGAGCGAAACATTCATTTGGCCTTTCACCATTAGCCCTAATGGTGACGGTGGTGGTGACGATGATGAAACTGCGTGTCGGCGCTCGGAGAGTTCCGAATTCCTGCAGTACTCCAGTATTGCCACAAGGAAATGTACTTACACGAACTAGAACCAGACGTAGACATACGTCCTTTTCTACGTCTAAGACGGTTTTTATAAATCGGTACTTAGACGTGGATTTGATCACACGAACACTCTCAGATCAAATCTGTGCGTAAGTACGTTTTATAAATGAGGCCCAAGGGCAGGGCCGGCGATTGCTATAGGCGAACTAGGCGACTGCCTAGGGCGACAAATGGGTTGGGGGCGCCCTCTAGGGTCGCCCTTAGACCTACTTCCCATTAATCATAGTGAGAATAACAAGCAAATTAAAACATGTTTATTAATCATGATCATCCTAGGGCGCCCCTTCAGCCACACGTTTACTTGTCAACCCGATTTTTAAATTGAATTGATGGTTATTGTCGATAATTTCCTAATGGGGGGGGGGCGGTTGCGTTAAATTACGTTAGATTACGTTAGTTACGTAAGGGCTCCTGCACACAGCCAGGGTGGGGTGAGCGTGTTAGCTACGTGGCATTCGCAAAAATGAAGCGGTCTAAACCATCTGGAGCACAGGGACGAAAACGAAGAAAGGAAGAAGAGTAAAAGAAAGCCAAGTATAGAGGTAAGTCTTCTCATCTCAGCCATTAAGGTGTCAAACGAAATAAATGTAGTATTGTGCATCACCTAATATTGGACGTTTCATTGCTGTCACTTAGGCTAGCTATAGCTAGCTAGCGACTGTTACTTTGCTAATTTGCTACGTAGGCTATTACTAGCAAACGTAACTTCACTGATAACCTACATGGATGTAAATGTCAAAAGACCAGTATCTGGATAACGTATGCTAGTTATGAAAACTACAGTTGCTGTCTACATTCATTATAAATGGCATAAGTTCTGTTTAGTGAATTCACAACTAGCAGGTGCATACACACAGTAACCATTTTGGGGATAGTGGTGTTCACCCTTCTGTACAGTTCCTTCCCAGGAATAAACTAAAATATATATGTTTTTTGTTTTGTTTTGTTCTCATTTTTTATTTTTGTTTTAAATTGGCCAGATGCACTCAGGCAATTTTTGCAGAGGCCGGCACCTGCTGGAGAAAGGACGCCTGATTCGCCTCTGTAAGTAGCCTACACAACTAGTACTATTGTTGCTGTTATTGTTATTATTATTATTAGCAATTATTACTTTCATAATCACATCACATTAATACTACTAATTGTAATCAGTAGCCTAGTATTATTTAGCCTTGTAGCAGTGGTGGCAGTAATTGTAATGTATCTACTACAAGTTACATGGTCAGATAAAATGTATTAATGCAACTATGTGGTAGGATGATAGAAATGACCAAATGCAATTGTGTAATGAACAGCATGGATGAATTCTGTGTTTAAATACAGCTGCAGGAGAAGGGACATCCAGTAGTTCTCAAGGGGCCAGTAACACACAGGCCAGGAACACACCGCCTGCATCAGGTGAGTCTATTTAATAGTATTTATTCAAGCCACATCCATACTTTAAAGTACAATAGAAACATGTTAGCATGTATTAAATACAATAGCTTGTTTTCTTAAAGAAGTTCAACCACATTCATGATCATTTCACTTATTATATTAAACACTGCTTGTCTGGCTATACAATATGCTTGAATACAGGTGAAGGTGAAGGGACATCCAGGACCACATCAAGCACTCAGGGCACCAGTGAAACTACACTGCCGCCTGCAGACACCTCACCCTCCGCAATTCCTGATATCCAGGGAGAACCTATAGATCCTGCTGACTGGCCAGCCCTCTGTGATCTGGTAAGGATAGTTAGTTAGTTTGCAGAGGACCATACCAGACCAGTCCAGACTTTACATTTCCAAAAAAGAGATGATGGGAGAAGCTGCCACCACAACCACTTCTACAGGAAATTAGTAAATGGGGAGAAAATCAAGAGAAGCTGGCTTGTATATTCAAGGAAAAACAATACTCTGTATTGCTTCTGCTGCAAGCTATTTTCACAGAAAAATGACCACCTCATTAGTAGTGGCCTAAATGACTGGAAGAATTAGTGAGGTATTTGAGATATTTTGTAGTGGTACGTACAGTATCCATAAAAGCTCTTTTGTTTGTAGAGGGTATAGTTAGGGTATAGAGGGTCATAATTTGTTTACAGGTGCTTAAGAGTGTTTTGCACAGTTTATGGTTTTGCACAGTTTATGGAGTTGATTTAGTCCTAACTTTGAGTGTGTAATACATTATTTTAAATAATAAAAAAGAAAATGTTCTGAAACTATTCCGGTGTTTTTTGTCCATGCACCATTTATTGTTGAACTGCAATGTAGAATAGTAGAATTATAAGTGGGTGAAAAAACTGCTATGCAAAGTAAAGCGGTTAAGTTAATATATGTCTCTTCAGTGATGTTAAGTACATATGCACTATATTTCAGTCACAGTGCATATGCACCATATTTAAGTCAAAGAGTATATGCACCATATTTCAGTCAAAGAGTATATGCACCATATCTAAGTCAAAGAGTATATGCACCATATTTCAGTCACAGAGTATATGCACCATATTTAAGTCACAGAGTATATGCACCATATTGTGTCATTGTACAAATGGTCTGCTGCCCCAACATAATTTTGATTTGGTCGCATCAAAACGTTTATGAAAAAAAGACCCCTTCTCTGATATACTTCAGACCTAGTTGTTGATATGATTAGAGTTCAGTTGGTAAGCATATTTACTTCTACTTCTCCTTTTCTCCCCTTCTGTATTTATCAGGTTAATTACTCAGGTCAATTACCATCAGATTTACATATGCTCCTCTACAGAGAATTAATGATCACCTGCCAGCCAATAAAAAGAGAGCATTTCTACAAGCAATACAATGCATCATGAGCACGGAAGGGAGGGATGATATTTGATCGGCTGATAAACTCAAATATAAACAGCCTTTTCTCCAGACTCACGGTGTGTATCTGTTATCTCTGGTTGTTGTGCAGGGCCATCTCATGATTCTGTGCCTCATTAATGCCAAGGGAACATGGCTGGCAGTGAAAACACAGGGCAACATGGTAAGATACTTTACTTTCATTCATTCACTTTTGCTTTTTTCTGTTTTCCAACTTCTTTCTTCATTTTCACTGTTGTATCTTTCTTTCTTTTTTATGCTAAAATTGCAATATGGTAGACAGTGTTTCCCCTAGGTTTATAGCTTGGGGGGGGGGGGGCACCGACACACGCAAACACTTAAAGGAATCATGGTGTTCATGTGTTTATTTTAATGACAGCAGTCAATATAACAACTTAACAATTATTTTACCTGTAGATTGGACTTAACATCGGAACATTTCTTTTCATGACAATTATCCACAAAGTGTGCAGCTTTAGTCACTGCAGTGTATCTTTCTGGGCTTCTGGAAGAAAAAATTGCGATAGTTGCGGCCTAAAATTCCTGATTTCACAAGAGCTTTTCAAAAAGTGTTTTTAGGTGTTTGTTGCAATGAAATTGCCGGAGCAAGTGAAAGTTGCGATAAAAAGTTGCAAATCTTCCTCTTTGTAATTATAATTGAGTTAGTTGTTCAAAAATAACTGATTAATAAATAAACATTTATTCATCAAGAACAAAACCATTGAGAAACGGTCCTCTAAATAACCTTACCAATATGCCAAACTAAATATTACCAGGACTACAAAAATGTAGCAAAATAGGCTTTACTTATCCACAACGAAGTGTAGTTGGCATTACAAAAAGACCATCAGTAAGACTGAATAAAATATTATGAATGTCTCAGCCTTTACATATAACGGAAAAAAACAGCCTGTGTCAATGTGATCTGTCTCGTCATCTGACGTCCTGCCTGTGTTTCTGCCGTTCTCATTCCATGCTTATCAATCTGTCGTCCAATTTCAAGTCATCCATTCTTCAACACTAGCTGCTACCTTATCCTCAAACAGAAAGCAACGTTAAATCTCCATGGCAACCGGAGGGTTAATGAAATAATCGCATTAATTGCTTCCTTCATTATTCTAAGTAAAATAAATAATTGTCATTACATATCATAGATGTATTACCAGACTCTATGTAAAAAGGGCCACGCACAACTCGCAATAAAAAAAATATAAAAATGGAAGCCAGATCTATTTCTGAATTTTTGGTGCGGACATGGGCATACGTTCTGTTTCCACGTCTGGTCTAGCCATTCTCATTCGGCCTCATTCTCAAACATTTTCTTAAGTATTTTCTTAAATATCTTCTTACGGAGTTCTAAAGACCAACCTAAGAAAAGATCTCCGCCGGATTCATGAACGCCTGGAAATGTGTTCTTAAAAGCTTAAAAGTGTCCGTAGCTTTGCACTGACTCTTAAGCCCAATTCTGTCCGCTGGTTGGAGTGTGCTCACCTGTGTGTGCGCACACGTGTCTGTGTGTGTGTGTTTGTGCGCATCGGGGCGGAACTCCACCGTGCGTGATACTTAGAGCAGAGGAGATTTGTAAACGTGAGACCATGTAGAGACAAAAATGACATGTCGTCATGTAAATAAGATAAATAACATAAGGCTATTTATTTTGTTTAATAAAAGAACGAGCTATAGACCTGCTCTATAGGAAAGGTAACCTTAAATGACTTCCGTTGTGATCTGGCGCTTTATAGAAAATAAAATTGAACAAAATGAACTTGACCTTCCAGGGGTGGGTGGGGTGCCCCCTTAATATAATGGTAGGGGAAACACTGGTAGACCTTTCTACCATTTAACATTCAATTGATTTTGGTGGTGTACAGAGACATGAAAAGATAAATACACCTTTTGTTCCCACTAGCTTCCCAGGGAATTCCTTGTGTCACTTTGTGGTCTTGGTGCAATTTAATTATTGATTGATGTGTTTGTTATTTGTTTGTTATGAAGAGAGTTCACTTGGTGAAAATTCGACATCTGACTTCTCCTTTTCTCCCCTTCTTCTCCCTATTGTGCAGATGGAAACATGCAACCTTATTGTTAGATAAAGATGGACCAGACTGGCTTCCTCAAATTAATGATCGCCCTCCTCGCTGTCCTTTGCATCACTTTGGGGGCATTTCTGGTGGCCTTACATGTGAACAGTGAGTGTGATTTATTCAGGTTCATTAGACTGTGTCTGTATAAATCATTTGTGTGATATGAAACTACTCAGATGGTTGAGCTAAAGAAAAAATATGAGAACGAATTAGTCAATAACTACCCAGTTTGTCTGAATTGACAAATTATGTAGCAGAATCTAAAAACCTCTTCAACACTCTGGTTATTTTTGTTGTTTTTTTACGGTGATGCCAAGTACATGAATTCAGTGTGAGTGTGTTTCACATGGCTGTGAAACCCCTTCCCCTGTTGAAAAGATTGAACATTCAAGTTAATGTTGTGTCTGTATTAATGTATTGTACTCATACAGGGCAGCTATCCACAGAGTCTCAGTTTGAAGAGCTGAAGAATGAGCTGAAGAGCATTATGTCCAACCAAAATGACACCATGGCAGAGCTGGAGACAATGAAGAGACAAATTGAACCAATTAACGGTCAAATTTAAAGTTAGTGTGTTGATACTGCAAAACGTGTCTGTTATTAAAATATACTCATAATATTTTGCTTTTTTATATTATATTATATTATATGATAGTGGAAATCAATTAATTAACATCCTTGCATTGGATTGACAGTGTCGATGAAAGTGGCTTTTTCTGCATCTCTTGCGACCTCTGGTTATGTTTATTCACATACTTCAGGCTGTGTCTATATACTTAATTTGTATAATATGAAACTATTCAACATAACATAATATAATATAATATAATGAAATGGGAAGCAATTACCGTATTTTCCGGACTATAAGCCGCTACTTTTTTCCCACGCTTTGAACCTCGCGGCTTAAACAACGATGCAGCTAATTTATGGATTATGATACCTGTGACTGTATACGGTGGCTTTGTGTTTACGGTGGCTTTGTGGAGCTAGGATGCTAGCATGGATGCAGCCGCATGGATGCTTAGCTCCACGCGATTTCTCAGTATCTCTCAATAACTTAACTAATGTCAAAATAACCACAGTCTACCAGCGTAGACAGAACACAACTCAAAACACTTTAGAAAATAAAATAAAAGTTTACAACAATACAAATCCAGTCTTCAAGTTCTTTAGCTCACTGGTTTCAAACTAGCGTCTGTCTTCAATCTAATGTTCAAGCTTCTGATTGACTCTTGCGACTGTGCGCTCTTAAAGCAACAGTGCACTTATCTAACTGGCAAAACTAACTATTGTATTAGTTTTGATATTCATTTTAGCCTGTGTAAAGTTAATTTGTTTCAATGTTGCGGTAGGCACCTGCGGCTTATAGACATGTGCGGCTTATTTATGTTAAAAATAATTATTTTTAAAAAATTTAGTGCGTGAGGCTTATATTCAGGTGCGCTCAATAGTCCGGAAATTACGGTATCTAACATTTTGTCATTTGAATGACAGAAGCCCTGGAGGCAATTTACATCCAGTATATCTATTTACAGTTCCAGTGTGTAAAACCATAGGGCTTATATCGATATTATACTTAATGTCACTATGTTATTTTCACTATTTGTTGCTGAAAGATTTTTTTTCTGAGGTAATTCTGTTTTTTTTGTTGGTCAGACCTGACTGTGGAGCTCAGGGAGCTGAGGGTCCTGGTCAAGAACGACTCCAGCACTAAAGACGGGGACCTGAGAGCCCTGGAAGCACGACTGAATACCACGGAGCAGCAGGTGGAGAAACTCCAGTCTGAGGTGCAGCGTCTGGGGAAGGAGAATCAAGGTGATGTTTGACCTCAAGCTGGCATAGCATGGTAGACGGTGGATACCATTCAGAAAATAATATTTTAAAAGGTTCTATTTCGTGGTGATTTCACACTTGATTTTACTTAATTTACATATCGGGTTAGTTATCATGGCTCAGAATTTGAAAACACACATATCAGGTCAAACTGAGCCACATTGTATTCATCACATCCAGGGTAAATCTTGGGTAAATCTAAAGGTTTGATATATTGCATTTCTGCTGGTTAGCTTGTCTGTTATTGATAAATATATATAATATAATATGATATAATATAATATGATATAATAAATGGGAAGCAATTATCTAACATGTTTGTATTTGAATAACAGAAGGACCAAAAGTAGCTTTCTCTGCATCTCACAAAGCCTTCGGTGTGAATCTTTGGAAACCCAGTGATGCTTTCCCATTTCTGGATTACAAGCAGGTCATCACTAACACTGGAAATGCCTATAACCCCAACACAGGTAACACAAAAGCTTTGTTAAGTCTTTTGGCCCCACTTAACAGCAAGTGTCCGTAGGTACTTAGGAAGTTAAAATGTAATAATTTGATGAGTAAAATACTTACATTTCCCTCTCTTTTCATAGGTTCATTCACTGCTCCTCTCCTTTCATAGGTTCATTCACTGCTCCTCTCCTTTCATAGGTTCATTCACTGTATTTACCCTCTCCTTTCATAGGTTCATTCACTGTATTTACCCTCTCCTTTCATAGGTTCATTCACTGCTCCTCTCCTTTTATAGGTTCATTCACTGCCCCTGTGAAGGGCATGTACTTCTTCAGCTTCACCACGCTTGGCCTCAGCAAATTCCCGAATGGCGCCATTCTCCAAAAGAACGGTGAGCACCTGGTCATGGCCTATTCCCAGGCCTCTGAAACTGGGGGCAGCGGAGGGAACTCTCATTCTGCAGCTGGAGGCAGGAGATCAGGTCAACACGGCGATCCATATCTACTCAGAGAACACCGCGTTCAACCACTTTCACAACGGCCACACCACCTTCAGCGGCTTTCTGCTTTACCCTTTGTAGATGGACTCAGTGGTCAAATTTCTCTAACATGCTCTAGCATATACTTTTAGTAGCTGGCCTAGTACAACTAGAGCTATGGAATCTCAGAGTTCCTAGTGATCCCTAACCCAATTTCAAAAAATGTGTGTTGTACTAAAACACTTAATTACGCTTACAATAAAACACATGTATGGAATTGTAAAATTGACAAGTTGACATGTTTTAAAATGAAACACGATTAAATCTTTTATGTGAGAGTTGTAAACTTATGATGTTACTTTTTACAGTTCATGGAAACAAAGAAAAAAATGAAACCAAACATTTCCCCAAAACTATGTTTAATCATGAATGTTCTTTTTGTGAGAAACTACGTTGAAATACCTTAACAATGGAGTGGAGCCTCATGCCATAGTTCTCAAAGTAGACACTTTGTATTTCACCATCTCCAGAGTATTATAAAAAAGTGAAATGTCTAACAAACAATTAAAGTGATTATAAATAATGTAATTGTGAACAGCTTGAGATAAAGAAAAACTTTCTGAACATCGGAATTCTTCAGGAATGTGACTGACACCAATATTAGTAATAGCAAGCAGAAATTCAAAACTATGTTTAATCATGAATCTGAAATATAAAAAAAGATATACCATCACACAGGAACACTGGAAATGTCAGGCTCGCGCAGGTATTGTACCCAAGTCATTGGATTTATGAACCAGCGTCTTAGCCAAGTGAGCTAGTAGGACCCAATTGCAGGATGTTGTCAAAAGTTGTTCTTTATTTATTTTCACAGTTCCAAAAACACAAAAGGTACTTCTGGAGGTAAAAATCCAAAAACACAGGAGATGGAGGTAAAACGCAAAAGGCAACCAACTCAGGAAACTACAAAAGGTAGCTCTTGCTCTAAAGGCGGAAAAACTAAGAACTTAAACACAGAAGGTAACTTTGAGAAGCAACACTTCCAAAATGCGGCTGAGAACCGCGTAACGACACAATACTAGTAACATGAGACTTGAGATATGAAACCTAGAGAAGTACTTGAGAGTACAAACTTGCCTTGCAAGAAATGACCAACGACCCTACAAGGGTGCACAGGTATTTATACCCTGGCCAGTTGAGACAAGTGGTAAACACAACATGCAAAACAGGTGAGGGCACAACATGGGAAACAGGTGAGAAGACACAATGGGAAACAGGTGAGAAGACACAATGGGAAACAGGTGAGAAGACACAATTGGAAACAAAGACACATATGAACACAAATAACCACCGTAATAATAAAGTCAGTAATAATGTATTTTGGCCACCAGAGGCCGCCAATATCCCAAATTGTGGCAATGAATGCCACAACTCGTGACAGGAAATGCCTATGACTGCAACCCAGGTAACACAAAAGCATTGTTAAGTCTTTTGGCCACACATAGTGGCAAGTGTCCGTAAGTACTTAGGAAGTTCAAATGTAATAATCTGATGAGTAAAATACTTACATGAAGAGAAAAAAATGCACCAACTAAAGGTGAAATTAAAGGTTACTGTGTCGATACTGCAGAACTTCTTATTCTCTTATTAAAATGTACTCATAGTTTTCTTTGCTTTTCTACATAACAATATATGATAGTGGGAATCCGTTATTTGTACATGCTTGCATTGGATTGACAGAATCGACGAAAGTGCATCTCTTGTTTTCCTGGATCACAGTTCCCCAACTGTTGTTTATAAGCAGATCTTCACTAATGCTGGAAATGCCTGTGACTCAAAAACAGGTAACTGAAAAGCACAGTTACAAGGTAAATACTGACACTTTCTCGAGATAGATAGAGATAAATAATGTAATTGTAAACAGCTTGAGATAAAGAAATTTTTTCTGAACTTTCTTCAGGAATTTGACTGACACCAATATTAGCCAATAAACCATTTTTCTTGGCTATCTCACACATTGTGCCGACGTATGCTGAGTTCGAACCTACAGTAAAGTTGGTAAACCCAACTTGGGAACTTCCAACTTGCTGACTTCACGTGCCTTCACCTGATCTCAGAAAACAATGGACGTAAATGCCTGTGACTCAAAAACAGGTAACTGAAAAGCACAGTTACAAGGTAAATAATAATACTTTCTCGAGATAGTTCTTAAGTACTATGCACGTAACATCTACAAATCTTCAACTTTATGTTATAATTCTGTAAGATTTAGGTTTGGGTTTCGTAAAATGTAAAAATATGCAGTTGCATTAGAAGAGCTTAATATATTTTTTTGTCGTTCTCTCACTCATATTCATTTCGTCCATTTACTTCACCAAATGTTTCTTTATCTGTCACTGGAGCCTTCACTGGATCCGTCACTAGAGCCTTCGCTGGAGCCTTCACTGGACCTTCACTGGAGCCTTCACTGGAGCACGGGTCTTTTTACTGCTTTGAGATTGGACATTTCAAGTGACTGTATGCATAGCTCTACACCTCCCACAATTCCAGTACAGCACACTACTGTTGTTGCAGAGTTGGGAGAGGTCGCCAACTTTGTACACAAGGTAAAGGTGCGTACAGAGATCACTCCTGTCCAACAAAAGCTACGCCGCTTACCATTCTCCATCCGTGATGAAGTCACTGCAGAACTGCTGAGGTTGGAAAAGGAAGGCATCATCGAGAGAGCAGATTCATCGCCGTGGGTGTCGCCGATACTGGCCATCAGAAAGAAAACTGGACAGCTGAGACTTTGTGTTGATCTACGAGAGCCTAATAGATCAGTTGTCATTGATAGCCACCCCTTGCTGCACATAGAGGAAATGTTCCATGAACTGAGGGGGGCTCAGATGTTCTCTACTATAGACTTACAAAATGCTTACCATCAAATGCCGTTGCACGTTGACCTGACTGCCTTTATCACTCATGAAGGGCTATTCCGTTTCACCAGAGTACCATTCGGATTAGCATCTGCACCGAGCGCATTCTAGAGAATGATGTCTCAGATACTGGCTGGATTGAAAGACGTCCAGTGCTACTTGGATGACATAATTATATATGGAGAAACTCTTGAAACACATGAACAACGCCTCAAAGCTGTGCTACATCGCCTAGATAACAGTGGCCTTAAACTCAACATGTCAAAGTGTCAGTTCAGAAAGACTGAACTTCCATTCCTAGGCCATGTGATATCTGCGTCGGGCGTACAGCCTCTCCACAGGATGCTGATACGCTACGCTCATTCCTGGGGCTCACCTCCTTTTACTCCAAGTTTGTTCCACGCTACGCTGTGGTGGTGGAACCACTCCGTGCTCTGTTGAGAAAAGACAGCACATTCAAATGGACTGACGAAACTGAGAAAGCTTTTTGTCAGCTTAAGGAACTGACAATTACTAGCCCAGCCCTTGCTTTATTTGACCCGATGCTGCCTACTGTGACTATGGCATTGGTGCTGTACAACTCCATGGCGACACTGAAAAGACAATTGCTTTTGCATCACGTACTCTTGCAGACTGTGAAAGGCAATACAGCACAGTCGAAAAGGAAGCTCTTGACCTATTTGGAACCTGACATGGAGATGATTGCATTAGTGTCTGATGATTTTGCTACCATTACTATGGAAGCAAAATAGGTCATCACATAGAAAGGAACTCAGTGTTAGTGCAAGTAGCGAACATTCAGACTGTGAAACCTATGAAAAGTGACAGTGGTATAGATATACAGACAGCGTTCACAGCCTGCTAGTCAGGATTTTCTTTCGTACCAATTCTTGGAAAATCCTCGGGGGTAGGATTTCCCTAATAGGACCTAATTGTTTTGTGGTCAATTTATCTTCATTAGTCCGCCGACTAAAAGGAGTTTCTTTCAAAGAGCGAATCGAGTTGCTGCACTGAACGTTAGCCATCATTACAGAATGTGACGTGATCAAAGCCGTATGACGTCCTCCGTTACGTAGCACGGTGGGGCGATCCCTCCCGGAAACCATAGAGATTACATTGAGAGCCCTGTTTTGTGAAAAATTATTTATTTAACATGAGTCTATGAGAGAGGTCTGGGGTTTTCATTTTGCCCAAAATCGCCCCAAAAAGGGGCGGGACCATTTGAAGCACGACTTTAGCCTGATTGGACAATGCAGATAAGATGGTCTAGTGGTAGAATCGGACTTAAAAAAAAAAATCTCCTTTTCCTGTTTGGCAGTGCGTCGCCCAAATCGCCCTTATGGACAAACCACCCCTAGTCAAAAGGCATTTGGTGCACAGTGTGAAAATAGTGTTAGTGTTCAGATGCTTTCAGTAAACACATTATCTGTAAATATCATAGGGGTGTCACGGGACATCTGGACTCAGGTTTCAGGACAAGCAGAGTTTATTTGTGAAAACAGCCAGGGTAGACAGGGAATAACTATGGCTCTAAACTAAGGATGACCTAAACCAATACGCAGATTCAAAACTAACTAAACTAAGGTCCTCAGCATCTAACGCTGGAAAAACACAAATGGGGAATCACTCTTAATCTGAACAAAGCATGAAACTAAACAAAACATACAGAGCATGAACTGAACTCAGAACTAGAGTGTCTAACGCTGGAAAACAGCTATTGGGGTTAACTAACAGTGCAGGACATTAACTCAAAACAGACTCAACATAAGGGAACACTAGCGTGCAAGGGCACGGGGCAGGGCTGGGAGTCACTTAGACCTAGTATACTCGTTAGCGGGGAAACCTGCGCTCAGGAGCGTGGAGCTAAACAGTCAAGACCTGAGGTCAAGAGCACGGAACCGGCTGGAGAGGGATCCAACGGAAAAGGCATTTGCTGTAGCCGGAATACAGCGGACACGAAGATCACAGACGTGGTAGTCCAGGAGACGGAATCCTGGAAGCATTGGAAGTGATTGAAGCTGGTCGTCTAGGGCAGTACATTTGTCTATTCAAATCGAGACCAGACATCAGAGCGAGGGGAGTGAAGAGTATAAGTAGGGACGTGACAGGTGTGTGTGATTAGTGAATTGGAGAGGTGAATGACGTGCAGCTGGTAGTGCAAACGTGATTGATGATTTGAATGGGGTGCAGCTGAGGGAGTGCAGGTGGGAGTGTGCTGAAGGGGGCGTGGCTGGAGCGGATGTCAGCGCAGACGTGACAAGGGGAAGCATATTTGCATAATTCCTAATTCTCTCTCGTGTCAATGCCTGTTTTCATGATGCACCCCCACCCCCCACCCCCCCCCCAACCCCCCAAACCCCACCTCAACAAAATCACCTCCAGCTGCTCTTAAATAGCTCCCTGCACAAGGCATTTTCCCAAAACAAGCCAAGTACTGCAATGGCACACACCACCCTTTTCCTCTTAGCCCTCCTGGGATGCCTGTGTCTGGGCCTGGCATCTGGAATGAGAGGGGATTCAGACCTGACTGTGGAGCTCAGGGAGCTGAGGGTCCTGGTCAAGGACATGGAGGCCAAGCTGAACGACTTCGGCACTAAAGACGGGGACCTGAAAGCCCTGGAGACACGACTGAATGCCAAGGAGCAGCAGCTGGAGAAACTCCAGTCTGAGGTGCAGCGTCTGGGGAAGGAGAACCAAGGTGATGTTTGACCTCAAGCTGGCATAGCATGGTAGATGGTGGATACCATTCAGAAAGAAATATTTGAAGGAGTTATATGTCGTGGTGATTTTACTTTAGTCAGGTTAGTTATCATGGCTCAGAATTTGAATGCAAAAGCCTCTAAACACAGACAGGTATTCCGTCACAGACTCAAAATAGTTACACATAGTCGTCTTGCTGTTAAAATGTATGTAATGTCTGTTGAATGTCCATGTGAAGTGCTACTTGATGCAGTAATGTTTAAAATGCAATAACACTTCATTAAACTAGTTCTTCATGCGTAAACAAGAGTTGGATGATACACATATCAGGTCAAACTGAGCCACATTGTATTTCTGAGTCAACTAAAGGTCAAATGAAGGGTTACTGTGTCAATACTGCAGAACTTGTCTGTTAATAAACTCCTAATATTTTACGTTTCTACATAATATTATAATTTAGTGGGAATCAATTATTTAACATGCCTGCATTGGATTGACAGAATCGACGAAGGTGGCTTTTTCTACATCTCTTTCGTCCTCTGGTGAGGTTTTCCTGGATCACAGTTCCCCAAATGTGGTCTATAAGCATATCTTCATTAATGCTGGAAATGCCTATGACTCCAAAACAGGTAACAGAAAAGCACAGTTACAAACCTAAATAATGATGCTTCTCGAGATAGTTAGTCTTTTTACCCAACTTAATATTACTTGTTCTTAAGTACTGTACGTAACATCTAATACATTGGCAACTACAAAACATACACTTCATTTAAGATTTAGGGTTGGGTTTAGTAAAATGTAAAAATATGCAGTTGCATTAGAAGAGAATAATATCATGTTTTGTCTTTGTCTCTTTCATATTCTTTTCCACCGTTTACTTCACCAAATGTATCTTTCTGTCACAGGAGCCTTCACTGCTCCTGTGAAGGGCCTCTACTACTTCAGCTTCAGCACGTTTGGCTACAACAACTTCCCGGGTGGCACTATTCTCAATAAGAATGGACGATTGATGGTCTCGACGTACGAGTTCAGCACCAGCAGCGATCAAAGTGACACTGGAGGGAACTCTGTCATTCTGCAGCTGGAGGCGGGAGAGAAGGTCACCATGACACTCTGGCATAAATCCCATGTGTTCGACAATGACAACCACCATACCACCTTCAGCGGCTTTCTGCTTTTCCCCTTATAGATGAATTTAGTGCTCAAATTTCTCTTAACATGCTCAAACATACGCTTCTTGTCGCTGGCTTGGTAAACCTAGAGCTATGGATTCAGAGGATTCCTTTTTAGTTCCTAGTGATCTCAAAGCAAATTGAAAAAGTGTGTACCTGTACTATAGAAATATGATTATGCTTGCAATAAACAAACCATGGAAAATATAATACATGTCTACACCCTGTCTCTCATGAAAAAAAGGGAAAACCAAAGATTTCTCCGACATCTGGGTATCCAATCTGTATTAATAAATTAACAAATAAATATATGAATGTGAGAAGTTAATAACAAGTTGATATTATTATGTTACACGTTTATATGGGAACCGCAAGAGCAGTTAACTCAGAGCTTTTATTGGACAGTAATGGAAGTAATCACCAAAGGCAAGATATCCAGTATAGGAGATCCAGTCAAGGCAGCCAAGACTCCTGGGGGGTATTCGTCGTAAGGGCTTAAGTTAAGTCGATCAATTGTCCTATTAGCCCGTTTGAATTACCGAGATGATTGAGAACTGGATATATCGGCTCGTCGACGGCTTATCCGCGGTCTAACCATGTCGTTAATTTGAACCAGGCTAAACTTATCAGGGCAATTGCACGTGCTCGTCCTACGTCAAAAGGGAAAAGCGTCGATCACTAAAACCATGATTTTCAGATTTTTTTTCTCCGCTGGCGAGCAGGAGATGATCATGAACGCTTATGAAGAATACAAGACCATAATCATGGCAAAATCCAACACCGCCACCACTGCGAGAGCAAGACAAGAAGCTGTGTATGGGGCTGTGTATGGGGCTGTGTATGCGGGGATATTTATGTATGTAGAGATTACGGTGAGTGTGATCTGGTATAGTGGGTAGCGCTGTCGGTTAGTAGTTACAAGGTTGCTAGTTTGATTCCCCTCACCTAGTTATTAAGTGTAGTTTTACATTTCCTTGTAAGTCGCTTTGAATAAAAGCGTCTGCTAAATGACTAAATGTAAATGTATTAATAAGAAATGCAATAAATTGAAGCAGTGAAAAGAAATTGTGTGTATTTCTGTCTATTCTTATCATGAGTGCACCTTAATCATTTTCTACAATAATGATATGGTATGGTTGTAATATTTTCAACAATCAACAAGGCGGAGCACACACAAGGGTAGGGCATGACGTGTCTGAAACGAGAGGAGAGATGAGTAAACAAACACAACACAGAACATAAATAATGCACAGTAGACATCTGACTATCGAACCAGACGAGACTTGACAATGGTGTACTAATAACACTGTCATATAATTATGAGTGCTTTGTTCTCCGCATCGCTGACACTACAAAAATGTACCACTCGCAAAAAAGCGCAAGACAGTCAATGCTCGGCTGTGGTGTTAGCAATAAATGGCTCGAGAAGGTCTTGTAAATAAATGATTCCTTGTCGGCTGATTCTGTAACGCTCATACTCATCATGATGGAATAATGGATCTGGGCGATCGCGAAAAACTCTCTCACTATCTAACTAACTAACTAATCTAACTAATATCGCTCCTTGGTCAACGGGATCTCTCCTTTTTCCGGGGGTGTGGCAAGCTTATCCAGCTTCACTTAAATTAGCCTGCGCTGGAGCAGGTTAGAGCTAATTCATGTGTTGCTATGGTGATTTGTCGAAAGTTGCTTCCACGAACCGAAAGGAGGGACTTATATTATTTCATCCTGAAAATTATCTTGGTAACTCGCTTAACGAGCTACGACGAATAGGGCACAGATGACTGACCCTACTAGTGATAATTATACCCCTTACTTCTGCAATCAGTTATCCAGGCTGCAGTCTATTCCTGTCTTCTGACAAAGATGCTAAGAGGTCAGACTTGCAAATTGCACCCAAGGAGCCAATGGTTGGCATTCTGGCAAAAGGTTGTTGATATTTGAACCTAAACAGCCTATCAAATTACACCCCTCCCTTCTGTGCTCCTGAAGTAACGTGTTGATTGTCTGGAACAGTGTATGGCTTAATGTCATTCACTGATGTAGGGGAAGGGATGGGGGTGTTTGTAACCTATAGATGACATCATCCTCACAAGACCTGCTTTGATTCATTATCTGTGGCACCAGCCTAACTGCTACATGCTGCTCATACCCATCGACATAAACAGCATTTGTATTTGCTGGCATGTTTATTAGACCTGTGCTGAATTTGAATCAGTGGGGGTTTTTGTAACTTTTAGATGGCATTATCCTCACATGTCCTGCCTTGTTTCATTATCTGTGTGTGTGCCATTTATGTTTCCACATAGGGAGTATAGGGTGGCTTTCTCCTTTTCGCTACAACGGGCCATTCAACACCGAAACCGTACTGATCCACAAGTGGATCCTTTTGAACATGGGCAATTCTTAAAACCCAAACACAGGATTTAAACAGATCACAACTCTGCTGCGGTAGCTCAACAACACCGGTGTCATGAATGCAATACTCATACTGATAGCATGTTGCACTGTGTACACGTGTGCACAGTATGTACAACTTACAGAACGGTTTTCAAAAGTCTACATGATAACATATTTCTATTCTGTAGGGATTGTGCAAATGATTTTCCTGAGACTTTCTTTTATTTCAATTCTTCATAAAATATCAGCACCTCTTGACTTTTTTTTATTTTCAATAATATATTTTTATTTGACTAATTACATGTGATAATTAATTTAAAGCAAAACATTGCGTATCATAGACAATTACATATAACACTGACAGCACATCTCTTGCTGGTCAGCCACAGGCCCCAATGAGACCACTGAAACAACATGCATGTTCAGAGGCCAGCTACATTTACTATCTTCAAGTTCCAAAGAAAAACGTAATACTGACACCTACCATATAACCAAAGACCAAAAAGTAAATAAATCAGATTTAAAACATTAGTAGCACATATTATGCATGGTATTAATGGGGAAGATTCATCTCAGTAATCACTAACAGTCTAATGCATAGGGATTCAATGTGGTAGGACAGTTTTTCTCTTGAATCCCTCTCATACTATTGTATTTGTATGTTAACATATTAAATATATTTAAAGATGTGACAGTGACTAAAAATATCACTGTTGCTATCTCACACAAACACACAAACACACAAACACGCCTGAGCCGGCCTCATTCCCTTAAGTGGGTGGGTAAGTGAAGCAAGCAGGCACGGATATCAGTTATGGAGCCCGGCATCTTCCCCATATTCTCCCAGCAGTCAGTGGCAGGGTCGTACCGATGAACCATCTTGCACTCGCTGTAGTCCACCGTGCAGTAGCCCCCCAGGATGTAGATCTTGTCCTCCAGAACGGCTGAGGCCCCCCCAACATGTGGGGAGGAGACGGGGCAAATGCTGCACCAGAAGTCTGACTTGGGACTGTACACCTCGCAAGACAGCTGGTCGAAATAGTTACTGCTGCCGCTGTCAGACAGTCCACCGACTACATACAAGTGATCACCCACACACTCCATACGGTGCCCCGTCCGATTGTAGGGCATGTCTGCCAGGTAGGTGGTTCCTCTCTCGGGATGGTATAAAAACATGGACACCAAGCACTGGCACTCGCAGTTCAAGCCTCCCGAGATGTAGATCTCTCCTCCGCACACAGCGGCAGCATGGCTGTTCATGGACTGGTCAAGCGGGCGGACAAAACTACAAAAATGAAACAGAATGTTTATTCTTGAGGTGGAGGGTGAGGGATTCAAGGAGAGGCACTCTATTGTCTGTTTTCCCACTTCAAACAGATTGACCAAGTGGGTTACATTTGGGATTAGGGTTTTTCCATCCCAAATCACCAAGTGATCCCCACATGACCCTGTTCTTTTTCTCCAAATTGTTATCATATATATCCACATGGAAGATGTGGGTACAGGCAAAGTTTAAGAGCCCAATAATAAAGGTTAACAAAATTATACCAATTTGAATAAAGGTACCCTCACACAAATGACCCCCTTCCTATAAGTGCATCCAATTACCTCCAGGAGTCTGTGTTGGGACAGTATTGTTCCACACTGTCCACACTGATTTTAGCTTTTCTTTCACCCCCGATGACGTAAATCCTTCCTTCTCTCACCACCATAGAGAACTGATTCCTCTCCGTCTGCATGTCAGCAAGTCTTTGCCAGCTGTTAACCAAAGGGTCATACCTGAGGAGAGAATAAGGTGCAATTTAAAAAATGTTATCAATGTTTCAACAAGTAAGTGAATGTGAAACATTTATATTTAATTTTGTGTTCTCAAACATGTAACATGCCTCTAAAATTTGTCTAATACAACAACCCCAAATAAGAATAATTTGCAGAACTGTGATTACCATCATCACCACAGTATTTCTCAGGTCAATTGCCATCAGATTTACATATGCACCTGTGCACCCTAATATCCTAGGATAACTAATATCTGGGAGAAACAAGACATGCTTTCAGTTGTCATGCTGGTATGAATAAGGACTGATTAGCCTGATTGGCCCACCTGAACATGGATTTCATGACATCATCTGAGCCATAGTAATGCCGGCCACCACTCACATACAGCTTGTCTTCCAAAACAGCGACTTCATGACAAAACCTCGGTTCCTCTGGCAGCTCTGTGAGTAACCTCCACTCCACTGCTTTGATGACGCCTGTGTAGTGGAGGGAGTTGCGGAGGGAGTTGCCGAACCAAAGCTCTCTGCTGAGTTTGCGGTGGCCTAAATCTGGAGTGATTCCATCCCCTCCCACCAGTACCAGGTTGTCCTTGGGCAAGTAGTCCCTGAATTTTCGTTGATCATCCACGTTGTCTGAATACAATTTTTCCAGTATGGTCTTGTATAGCTTTTCCATGCTTTCTTGGGGCTGATTGGTATTGGTCTTTGCTTCACAGAATTCCTTGTAGGTCAAAAGAGGAAATTTGATTGTGTCTATCAGCTCCCTGGCCTGTGTCACTCTCCGTCTAGGGTTGGCACCAATCCAGGACAAGACGGCCCGCAACACAACAAACTCAGAGGGCACACACAGACTGTTACTCTGCAGGAATTTAAGCAGCTTGCCTCTGGGCAGGTCGTGGAATTTAGGGGTTGTGGACACATCCTGAAAATGCCTGAGGACAAAGTCATCAGCAAAATGGAGTAACTCCCCCATCTTGTAGGCTTTGGCAAAGGATGCCACATCCAGGCAGGAGTCTGCGTCTATTTCCTGGTGGAGGAAGTCAAGGCAGAGGGAAAGGGCAGGCTGGAACTGGAACTGGAGGGCAGCACAAACAAGATCAAAGACCCACCCCCAGCTGAGGACCAGAGATCCACTGTAGGAGCAAAGAAGGAACGCCTCCAGCTCTTCGTCTCCCAGGGAATGTAATGTCACGTCACGCTGTTGTGACTCCCTCATGCCGCTGGTGAACATGGCACGGAAGTAGTCACTGCTGGCAGCGAGGACCACCCGATGGGCTATAGGAAGTAGTATATGAAATTAAATAGTATAGTATACTTTCTGAGGAGGAATGATACCCTGTCTGATAGTAACACATGAAATAGTTGGAAAGTAAAGTTAGCATGTTCTATGTTTACAGGTTATTTATGCTCAATATTATGACAGAATTGAAACTCTATCATACCATCTCCTAATTTACTTTACAGTCCCAAAGGTAACTTTGCTAAGTAAAGTCAGAGATGTTATTGGAGAGGAAACAAATCACTGACGGGAAAATGAACGGGGAAATTAGGTGAGAATTCGTAACGCTAAACATTGCAGATTTGTAACTGGAAGTCTTGCCCTGTATGATGAACAGCCAATAAACAACAATCATATTGTTGGAAATGTGGAATCTCCCCCCATTCATTTAGATGGGAGCCTGATCTACCCCCATTCATTTAGATGGGAGCCTGATCTTGTTTGCCTAAAACAGCTGCCCAGAGGAGTTGCCGAAGGTGGCAAGACTTGCTTATAACGACTAAGGTAAAGTATCACTTCTTTAAAGTAACATCATGCAGGACATTAAATTGTTTTTAATACATGTTTTGTAGGTAACTAGTGCTATTGCTGGTCCTATATGCTCATGGAAAGGAGAGATAAACACACATCTTTACAACTAGCCACCTAGACCATTTACTAAGTAGAGCTCTGAGAAACCAGCCAAAGTGAACAGGTTTTCCAGTATAAGGTCGCCAAATATATCACTGAAATACATCAGCTAGCTAGATTGCAAGCTTTTATCAGTGCCAACTGTGTTGCTGGTGTTTGAAATGCAGGTCTGTCAGAAGCCAGCTGACTAGTAGCTCACTAGTTTTGGACAAAAACCCTGCAATGCCTTTTTAAAAATGACCATTAAACATTATCACGATCCATTATAAATATTAATTTGTTGACTTACCAGGAAATATTCGCCTTTCAGCCTGCAGCACGATATCACAGCCAACTTTCTCCACCCACAGTTGCCTAATGGCCTGCAGAGTAATCTGCAGCTCTTCTGAAGCAGATGAGCAATGTGTCTTCTCTTCTCCTTTCTTTTCAGTCTCTTTAACCTTCTTCTTCTCCTTTTCCTCCTCTTTCAGCTTGCAGAGACCCAAAACTCTTTGTACACCCAGTGCAAGAGCTGCAGTCCGTATAGGGGCGACTGAATCTCTGTTAAGAGTAGGTATGTTTCCTGTGTAGGCAAACTCTAGCACCGCTGCAAGACCCAGAGTGGTCACCTCAGGGCCCAAACACACGTGGATGTCTGCTGGGCTCCATTTCCCCTGCGTCCGCAGCCTCTGCTGGATGAGGGAGCTTACGGCAGCGATGACAGCGGAGTGGGCACGGAGACTCTGCCCATTCTGAGTGCTCAGAGTCAGGTCAGTGAGCAGGGAGGAGTGCCTAAAATCCTCCAGAGTTTGAAACACTTTTGTTGGGTAAGTGGAACTGTGGACTAATGTCTTGGTGTCTTCGTGATACTTCTGTTCATCTTCATAGTAGGCTGATACCCCTTCTTGGCTCTCATCCTCCGCTTCATTCTCTTCTGTGTCTCCCTGGGGTACAGCGAGCCCTCCATCTTCCTCACACCCTGTTATCTCATCAACACCTGCCTCATCCACACCATGAAGTGTTTTAGAATCATCTTCATTACCATCCTCCTTATCATCATCATCATCATCATCATCATCATTATAAGAGGAAGCAACACCTGCTACTACTTCCGCTTTCCCCGTATCTTTGTGTTTAGTGTCGTCACCTTGGTCCACTCCCCCCTCCCTCTCCTCACTCGGCCCCTCATTGTCACTGTGTTCCTGCCCCTCTTCACTGGCCTCACTTACCCTCTTGGTGCCTCTGCCCTCACTCCATCGATTGCCCCAATCATCCACAATGCAAGGTGCAGCCAGAGCCATGTCTTCAGTCAGTCACTTCCACAAACACACAATCCTCAGAGACTTGCTATCCCAAATGGTCCTTCCGTGCTGCAAAATGATGGTCTGGTTTGAGATGACTTAGTTGTTTGTGCTGTTGTTCGGGTCTGTCCTACTCCTCAATGCTTCTCCACAGTTGTTCTTAGACTATGAGGATTACTTTTTGAACTCACTTCTTACTGATCGCTATTTATAAGTCTCATACGGAAAGAATTGCCAAGGAGATCCCAGAGCAGGCTCATATATCTCCCCCACAGCCAGAGCAGAGAGCTATTTGGGTCAAGGAGTGATGGAAGGTGAGTAAGAAAACAACACAAGTTACAGGCTTGTTTTCCACAGAGAGGAGAGAGGAGAGGATGATGCATAATGGACAATAGTCAATTGTTTTCCATTTTTGGCCAATCCAAACTAGGTTGAGTTGACTAGGTTAACTTACTGAGTTTCTCATCATTCAACCTCTCTCTGATAGAGGTTCCACAGCTGGATAGATACCACCCAGTGGCAAAAGCCATTTCTAAAGATTTTACATTTTCTTTCAGCCCAAGGTACCTTGCAGTGGAACACCCCTGGTTGTGTCAAAACACATCTAAAGACTGGTGACTGAGAAAAAGAATATTTTAATATTCGTTGCCCATTTGAAATAAATAGATAAAAACAGTAATATAATACATAATGAAATAGAAGGAAATACGTTTATAAGTAGATACTTTTATTTTGATATGATATCGACGTGACCATCGCCTAGGAGATAATTTGATTTTCCTTTCTCAGTTTCTTGATACCTCCATATCATTTGATTGATTCCTTTGAACTGTCCTTGATAATACTCTTTTAACTCTTGAACTTACAGTATATTTCCTTGATTACTACTTCTTCAAATTACTTCACCTTTTGATACATTTCCTTTTTCTGCGGTTTTTGGATATTTGAAGACCTTCTTTTATCTTTTATTTCTGGATCTCCGTGAGTGATTTGATTGTCCGCTAGTGTCTGCTAGCTAGTTGTTAGCAATCGCTAGCAGCGATTGCATTCATTTGTATGGGGCTAGTATATTAGCATGCTAGTAACGTTTAAGTAACTGAGCTACATTTAAAACCAGTCGAAAGGGACTGCAATATGCAGTGGAAGGATATATCCAAAATATTAAGATCAACAACGAAGTGAACACAACAATAATTCAAGCAAAAGCATACAGGTCTCAATAAAAAAAAATGAGAAACCCCACGACCTCTTCATTAAATGCAACCAGCACATCCTTGTAGACTAGTCATGTTATTTCACCACTGGGTAAGATCTGTATATAATATTTCAAGCTAGCTAATAACCTACAAAGATTCTATATTCTTATTATTTATTCCGTCTCTCTGACGAGAGACTCTGGAGGTATCCATCTAGCTAGCCAGCTAGCTAGGATGGTGACAATCTAGAGAACAGTACAGTAACGTACCAGTGTGGATCAAGATAGCTGCAAGTAACGTTATTGTTCAAGGGATGTGTGTGCATGTTGCTGAAAGTATTTCACAGTCACTGTAGTGATAACTTGCTTGTAAAATTATGATCCTGATGTAATGCTATGGCTTTGTATCAGATCGCCAGGTTATTGCTCTCAGGTTGTGCCTTATGCATACCTTGGGATACTCAGGAGTAGGTTGCCCATTCACAAAATGCTACAAAGATTAAAATAAAAAACTTCATAATGGCCTTCTGTTCAACATTGATACAGTATGTTAAGTTCGAGCTAGTCACTCCAACTAAAGTGTTAATGTTAAAATCTAAATGTTAATGTTACCGTCTGTAAAATTGCACGCTGAGCTATCCTAGATAGCGATGTTAATGTTACGTCTGTAAAATTGCACGCTGAGCTATCCTAACTAGCGATAAAAAACGCCAGCAGCATAAATACAAAGTGTTCGTTAAAAGTTCTGTTCAATGCTGGCGTTTGCTATCGCTAGCTAGGACAGCTCAGCGTGCAATTTTACAGACAGTAACATTAACATTTTGACGGTAATATTAACATTTTGATTTTAACATTAACACTTTAGTTGGAGAGACTAGTTATGTACTTGTAGTGGTAATAATACAAGTTGTCATGAACCATAACTGTTTGGGGATGTTCTCTCAACTAGATACTTAGTTATCATACCTAGCGATAGCGTAGTTCGCTAGATAGATAACTAGCTGCAAGCAGCTTCATTTACTTTGGAGCAGACATATGTGTGTTTTTCGATATATTGAGTTGGGAGTGGGGTCTCCCACACTGTTTAATCCACAGCCGGCACCTTTCCTCCTGTGTTGTGGGCTTTGGAAATGCGAAAAAAAAAAAAATATCCCTCTAATCTCTGTGTCAGGTCTAAAAGTCCCGTAGGCACAGTGTTTCACCATGCTGCTCAGACCTCAAAGTTGTCGGACCTTCTTCTCTTAGTGGCGGTTGCTAAGGTGTGATTGGACGAGGGCTGTTCTAGGGAGGAGTTTCGCGATCGGTCAATTACACAATACTGACAGCACATCTCTTGCTGGTCAGCCACAGACCCCAATGAGACCACTGAAACGACATGCATGTTCAGAGGCCAGCTACATTTACTATCTTCAAGTTCCAAAGAAAAACTTAATACTGACAACTACCATATAACCAAAGACCAAAAAGTAAATAAATCAGATTTAAAACATCAGTAGCCCATATTATGCATGGGAGATTCATCTCCGCTATCAATAATAGTCTCATACATAGGGATTCAATGTTGTTGACCGTTTTTGTCATGAATCCCTTTCATACTATTTCATTTCTATGTTAACATATTAAATATATTAAAAGATGTGACTGTGACTGAAAATAGCACTGTTGCTCTCTGAAACAAACTGCAAACACACACACACACACACACACACACACACACACACAGACACACGGATGGTATTGCTCAACAGCCTAGGAGTTCCCAGAGCAGGATCATATATCAGTATCAGTGTGATACTGATTTTTTGTTCATGTGAAAGTGGAATTCGTATGTTGATACTTTTTATATTCCATGTCTACACCCTGTCTATCAGGAAAAAGACACATTTCTCCAACATCTGGGTATGAAATCTGTATCCAGGGCCGGCGATTGCTATAGGCGAACTAGGCGACTGCCTAGGGCGACAAATGGGTTGGGGGCGCCCTCTAGCGTCGCCCTTGGACCTACTTCCCCTTAATCATAGTTAGAATAACAAGCAAATAAAAACATGTTTATTAATCATGATCATCCGAGGGCGCCCCTTCAGCCCTACGTTTACTTTAACCTGATTTTTAGATTGAATTGATGGTTATTGTCGATAGGGGGGGCGGTTGCGTTAAGTTACGTTACGTTAGTTATGTGAGGGCTCCTGCACATTGCCAGGGTGGGGTGAGCCGTGAGCGTGTCAGCTACGTGACATTCGCAAAAATGAAGCGGTCAATACCATCTGGAGCACAGGGACGAAAACGAAGAAAGGAAGAAGAGGAAAAGAAAGCCAAGTATAGAGGTAAGTCTTCTCATCTCAGCCATTAAGGTGTCAAACGAAATACATGTAGTATTTTGCATCACCTAATATTGGACGTTTCATTGCTGTCACTTAGGCTAGCTATAGCTAGCTAGCGACTGTTACTTTGCTAATTTGCTACGTAGGCTATTACTAGCAAACGTAACTTCACTGATAACCTACATGGATGTAAATGTCAAAAGACCAGTATCTGGATAACGTATGCTAGTTATGAAAAGTACAGTTGCTGTCTACATTAATTATAAATGGCATAAGTTCTGTTTAGTGACTGTTCACAACTAGCAGGTGCACACACAGTAACCATTTTGGGGATAGTGGTGGTGTTCACCCTTCTGTACAGTTCCTCCCCAGGAATATACTAAACATTTTGTTTATTTTTGTTTTAAATTGGCCAGATGCACTCAGGCAATTTTTGCAGAGGCCGCTGTAGAAAGGACGCCTGATTCGCCTCCCTCTGAACTTTGTAAGTAGCCCACACAACTAGTACTACTGTTGCTGTTTTTGTTATTGTTATTATTATTAGCAATTATTACTTTAATAATCACATCACATTAATACTACTAATTGTAATCAGTAGCCTAGTATTATTTAGCCTTGTGGCAGTAATTGTAATATATCTACTACAAGTTACATGGTCAGATAAAATGTATTTGTACAATGCAACTATGTGGTAGGATGATAGAAATGACCAAATGCAACTGTGTAACGAACAGCATGGATGAACTCTGTGTTTAAATACAGCTGCAGGAGAAGGGACATCCAGTAGTACTCAAGGGGCCAGTAACACACAGGCCAGGAACACACAGCCTGCATCAGGTGAGTCTATTTAATAGTATTTATTCAAGCCACATCCATACCTTAAAGTACAATAGAAACATGTTAGCATGTATTAAATACAATAGCTTGTTTTCTTAAAGAAGTTCAACCACATTCATGATCATTTCACTTATTATATTAAACACTGCTTGTCTGGCTATACAATATGCTTGAATACAGGTGAAGGTGAAGGGACATCCAGGACCACATCAAGCACTCTGGGCACCAGTGAAACTACACTGCCGCCTGCAGACACCTCACCCTCCACAATTCCTGCTATCCAGAGAGAACCTATAGATCCTGCTGACTGGCCAGCTGTGATCCGGTAAGGACAGAGTTAGTTTGCAGAGGACCATACCAGACCAGTCCAGACTTTACATTTCCAAAAAGAGATGATGGGAGAAGCTGCCACCACAACCACTTCTACAGGAAATTAGTAAATGGGGAGAAAATCAAGAGAAGCTGGCTTGTATATTCAAGGAAAAACAATACTCTGTATTGCTTCTGCTGCAAGCTCTTTTCACAGAAAAATGACCACCTCATTAGGAGTGGCCTAAATGACTGGAAGAATTGTAGTGAGGTATTTGAGATATTTTGTAGAGGTACGTACAGTATCCATAAAAGCACTTTTGTTTGTAGAGGGTATAGTTAGGGTATAGAGGGTCATAATTTGCTTAAATGTCCTTACAGGTGCTTAAGAGTGTTTTGCACAGTTTATGGAGTTAACTTAATCCTAACTTTGAGTGTGTAATAAATTATTTAAACTAATAAAAAAGAAAATGTTCTGAAACTATTCTGGTGTTTGTTGTCCATGCAACATTTATTGTTGAACTGCAATATAGAATAGTATAAGTGGGTGAAAAAACTGCTATGCAAAGTTAAGTGATGTTAAGTATTGTGTGTGTGGGGGGGGGGCGCAAAACTCAATCTCGCCTAGGGCAACCAAAGGGCTAGAGCCGGCCCTGTCTGTATCTTTAGACATTTACCTCTTTGAACTTATTGTTCTGCCATATATTTATGTTTAAATTTATATATGACCGTGAGAGGTTAATAACAAGTCGATATTATTACGTTAGACATTTATACGGGAACAATAAGCGCAGTTAACTAATAACAGCAATCACCCAAGGCAAGATATCCTGTATAGGCGATCCAGTCAAGGCAGCCAAGACTCTAGATGACTGACCCTACTAGTGATAATTATACCCCTTACTACTGCAATCAGTTATCCAGGCTGCAGTCTATTCCTGTCATACAACAAAGATGCTAAGAGGTCAGACTTTCAAATTGGACCAAAAGAGCCAGACATCAGCTGTGAAATTACTTAAAAGTACAGTCTGCGATTCTGTTAAAAGGTTGTTGATATTTGAACTCAACAGCTAATCAAATTACACCCCTCCCTTCTGTGCTCCTGTAGTATGGTGTTGATTGTTTGGAACCGTGTATGGCTTAATGTTATTCACTGATGTAGAGGAAGGGTCACAAGAAAGCTCTTCTTCAAATGCTTCTTCGAATTATTTAATATTCTTACAGAAATTCACAGTTTTTATAAGGTAAAATGAACATATTAAACCATGGCATAAAGTATAAGGGAGGGGGTGAGTGTGTCTAGGGGTCAAAGTAGGAGATGTGAACATGAGAGGGTGTGACTGCTAGGCGGGGGTGGGGGGTGTCTAGCTTGACCAAGGAGTTTCTAGATACTAAATATGTCTGGCTCCAACCATCTTGTAGACAAGAGCCAACGATCAACTCTAATGGCCCGGCTCCAAATATAGACAAAGGCCAGGAACCAAGCCTGATGGCTCTGTCTCTAGATCTCTGGTGTTATTCGGGGGTATATTGAGATATGGTCTGGTATGTGAAATTATGATTTGGTATGTGAAATTTACCTAAATCTAACAGAGGTGTTTGTAACTATTAGATGCCATCATCCTTACATGTCCTGCTTTGTTTCCTCATCTGTGGCACCAGCCCAACTGTAGCCTGCTGCTCATATCCATCGACATCAACAGCATTTGTATGTGCTAGCATGTACATTAGACCTGTGCTGAATTTTTGGTGAACAATTACATTTTTGTTCTTATTGATCAGTACAAAAGAACTTACAGAAATGATTTCAACAGGCTACATGCTAAGATAGAATATTGCTATTCTGATGGGATTTTACAAATGATTTTCCTGATTTTCATAATACAATATCAGCTCTTCAACTTTATATTAAAAACACACACTCAGCTTTTTTTATTTTCAATAATATATTTTTATTTGACTAAGTAAATGTAATAATTAATTTAAAGCAAAACATTGCGTATCATAGACAATTACATATAATACTGACAGCACATCTCTTGCAGGTCAGCCACAGGCCCCAATGAGACCACTGAAACAACATGCATGTTCAGAGGCTAGCTTGACTGTTCTCTCCCTTGTACGTCGCTTTGGACCAAAGCGTCTGCTAAATGACTAAATTTAAATGTAAATTTACTATGTTCAAGTTCCAAACAAAAAAGTTAATACTGACACCTCACATATAACCAAAGACCAAAATGTAAATAAAATCAGATTTATAGTAGCCCAACTTTGTCAGTAGCCCATATTATGCATGGTATTCATGAGTGAGATTATGCGTTCATCTGTGTGTGTGTGTGAGAGAGAGAGAGAGAGGGAGAGATAGAGAAAGCGAAGAGAGGGAGATATTTCAGTGCGAGTATGCATGTTTGAGTATATATCTTGTGTTAAGGGACAACTATAGAGACTGGAGAAAAACTGCAGCTATTGCTATTTGACCAGCTGTTGGTTGAACACAAATCTTTCTGACCATCTTCCTGGCTACCGCTTTTTCTTTAAACTTAATACATTACACTAACGGAAAAGCAAGAATAAAGCCCAGAACTGATGCAGGAGTTAGTATAACCCATGGGCATGAATTTAACTGACCTAATGAATAGGAGTGGAAAATGGCAAACTGATTTGAACTCACAATAAAGTATTTGTTGAACAAAAAAGTGTATTTATGTCTCCAATATTTAACTAAATAGTGCCTCTCACCATTACTTTTAAACGTTTTTCTAAAACAAAAATGACCTGGTTTACGGCTTATTATAGGGCCCTTGATCAAACCAAAAAGCTGCTATTTAGCCCCAACTGTCACTGAGGATTATTACATTAGTGGTCACACTCATTCACACTGTATACCATGCTCTCTGGCATCACACAGAAATGAAAGTACAAACGCCGGCAGTTTTTAGAAAGAGAAAAAGCAAACAAGACAAACGTTACAGGCCTGTTAGCAGTTCTTATTGAATTTCTGTTATTGATATTTCTGTACTCACAGTGCCGAAAGAGAGAGTGTGTGTGTAATTATCCCTCCCCAGTCACCAGTGGCGCCCTCTGGTGGCGATGCTCGCTGGAGAGCCTCTCAGGAGAACCACAAGCCTGTGGTGCTAACTGAGCAGCAGCTAAACTAAACTGAATATCTCAAGACGAAAGGTTTACCATTAAAATAATGTTGAATGACTGTTGAATGACTGCAGAATGCTATTAACACTGTGCTAGCTGATATGCAGTGAGCAGTAGGCCAGGTTAATATCCCTCCGTTGTGTGAGCTACGCTTCAAAAAACGGCAATAACAAAAAATGCAAATACACACACACAAACTTAATGTCTTACAGTCCAGCATCAACTTGCTGTTATTGAAGCTCATTGAAGGTGGTCTTTCTGTGTACCCACTTACTTATTCTCCATGTGAGCAGGTTTTTGTGGCTACCTCTCTCGTTGTCCTGGTGTCTTCCTGTTTCTTACTCACTTCTTAACCAATAAGCTTAACTGCACGTTCAGACACAGCATATGACCAGGCGTAATTCGTCTTGCTCATTGAATGGGCGGCGAAATTCCGGCTGTTTGGCTGGCATGAGGAAGAATACGCCTCTGCAGCCGATTCCAAGTTAGCGATTCTTTAACTTTATGCAAATGAGAACCACCCGAGAGCCAATCAGTTCGGCGTGTGTGTGCTTTGGAAGCCTACGTTGTTCAGAGGGGCAGGAGTAATCAGAAAAAGATGGCGGAGTCTCGGGAGTCTGTTATAATAGAAATATTTTATATGAATAAAGGTTTCTACTAGCCTGACGATGTCATACTCATAATTCTAGTCAGAATATGAGTCTGATACTGCTCCATTGGGCTGTGATTATGGGGCGTGTTTCAACCGAACTAGGAAAAAAATGCCTCTTCGCTCAATTGGATAGACCTAGCAGGCACGGATATCAGTTAGAGTCAGAGGGGCAGGAGTAATCAGAAAAAGATGGCGGAGTCTCGGGAGTCTGTTATAATAGAAATATTTTATATGAATAAAGGTTTCTACTAGCCTGACGATGTCATACTCATAATTCTAGTCAGAATATGAGTCTGATACTGCTCCATTGGGCTGTGATTATGGGGCGTGTTTCAACCGAACTAGGAAAAAAATGCCTCTTCGCTCAATTGGATAGAGCAAGCAGGCACGGATATCAGTTATGGAGCCCGGCATGTAACCCATATTCTCCCAGCAGTCAGTGGCAGGGTTGTACCGAATAACCATCTTGCACTCGCTGTAGTCCACCGCGCAGTAGCCCCCCAGGATGTAGATCTTGTCCTCCAGAACGGCTGAGGCCGCCCCAACACGTGGCGTGGAGACGGGGCAAATGCTGCACCAGAAGTCAGACTTGGGACTGTACATATGGCAAGACAGCTGGTTGAAAAAATTGCTGCTACCACTGTCTGACAGTCCACCAACTACATACAAGTGATCAACCACACACTCCATACGGTGCCCCGCCCGATTGTAGGGCATGTCTGCCAGGTAGGTGGTTCCTCTCTCGGGATGGTATAAAAACATGGACACCAAGCACTGGTAGACGCAGTTCAGGCCTCCTGAGACGTAGATCTCTCCTCCACACACAGAAGCAGCATGGCTGTTCATGGACTGGTCCAGCGGGCAGACAAAACTACAAGAGTGAAACAGAGATGTTAATTCTTGAGGTGGAGGGTGAGGGATGGAGATTTTGTGGTTCACCTTTTGTTTTCCCACTTCATACAGATTGGCCAAGTCGGTTACATTTGGGTTAAGGGTCTTTCCATGCCAAATCACCAAAAGATACCCACATGACCCTGTTCCTTTTCTCCAAATTGGAATCATATATACCCATACGCCAGATGTGGGCACAGGCAAAGTTTCAGAGCCCAATACCAAAACCAACCAAATTATAGCAATTTCAAGGTGAGGTACCCTCACACAAATGTTCGTATCTGCACTGTCCAAAGTGTGATGTATGCTGTGTATTTTCAATGATATCTTCAAAACGGTTTAGGATATCAGGATGACATTTTGTACTGTAACTAACTCGCACCTGTAGAGTCTGAATCTGAGTGCATATTTAATCTGTCGTCAATTACAATAATGTGATTTTCAGATTTCTTTCAGATGTCAATGTACCAGTGTAGTGTGGAATTTCTTTCACAGACAAAATATATCGGTATGCATTGTATTAAGTATCTAAATGTCTTTAATAGAGCAAAAAGACTTTACTCTTTGGAGCTGTGGTGAAGGTCTAAAATGTTACAATAAATGAAATGCCCCAAATCTTGTGTAATTACAAGAAAACGTCATTCTGATATCCTCAAGGGTGTTGAAGATGTCAGTGTCTGAAAATGCCACACCATACTTTAGACAGTGCATGAGGGAAAACTGAAAATTAATTGAAACTAGATGTACTGCATACGAGGGCGTAATATACCTGTCGCATAAAGTTTGAGAATGCGCAAGAATTTGTAAAAACTAGGAAATGAAAAAAGAATTGAAAATATATATATAAAGATAATATATGTATGTGTGCGTGTGTGTGTGTGTGTGTGTGTGTGTATCACAGGTTGGGACATTGTTTGGCCTCTAGAGGCAGCAAAAGACTCGTTTCGGCTCATTTTGTTCACCCAGAGGTAGATTGATTGCTTAAAATGAGTGAATAATATGTGCCACAAGTGACCCAAACCTTCTAAGGTTGTTGTTTGCCAGCCATCAACAGAACAGAAGACTAAAAAAACATTATTTGCAGGCGATTGGGAAGATGAGCGAATTCATTTGACAGGCTACGGAGGTCTGTGTTGAATAGGGGGGCGTGGCCGGAGCGGAGTTCAGCACAGACGTGACATTTTCTCAGTGGTTTTGTTTTCTAATTAATGCTTGTTCATCGTTGCGATCGTTGTTGTGTTTATAAGAAAGAAATACAGCCTTGCAGGACAAAATACAGGGGAATTTGGGCGATTTTGATGCACAAAATGATGTTTCCGTCTGAAAGTTGCAATTCTGTTTCAAACGGTACATTCTGCGGTTTCCGTCCGTTTTCTGTTATCGCGGAAATTTTCTCCACGCGTACCCCAGTTTGGGAACCGATGGTATACATGATACAAAATTGAAAGAAAAACTTAGGAGGGTTTATGTGGGAAATTATTCTGATTACAGGTGACTTGGCATGGACTGACCCTTTATTGTTATTTATGATTTAAATCCATCAGTTTCATGAACTTATTCACATGAATACCGATCTACTTTCCTGCACTTTTTTCTATTTCTTATGTAAAATAGCATTTATTGTTACACTAGATCTCTATTGCTCGTAGCTTGACTGTTCTTTCCCTTGTATGTCGCTTTCGACAAAAGCGTCTGCTATATGACTAAATGTAAATGTCTAATGATTGACCCCTTTCCTATAAGTGCATCCAATTACCTCCAGGAGTCTGTGTTGGGACAGTATTGTTCCACACTGTCCACACTGATTTGATCTTTTCTTTCACCCCCGATGGCGTAAATCCTTCCTTCTCTCACCACCATAGTGAACTGATTCCTCTCCGTCTGCATGTCAGCAAGTCTTTGCCAGCTGTTATCCACAGGATCATACCTGAGGAGAGAATAAGGTGCAATTTAAATCAGTGTTTCAACAAGTGAATGTGAATGCTTTATATTTGATTTTGTATTCTCAAGCATGTAACATGCCCCCCAAATGAGTCTATTGCAACAACCCCACATACAGGTAATTTGTAGATATGTGATTCTCATCATCACCACAGTATTTCTCAGGTCAATTGCCAGCATATTTACATATGCACCTGTGCACCCTAATACTCCAGGACAACTGATATGATATCTGGGAAAAAACAAAACATGCTTTCAGTTGTCATGCTGGTATGAATAAAGACAGATTAGTCTGATTGGCCCACCTGAACATGGATTTCATGACATCATCTGTGCCATAGTAATGCCGGCCACCACTCACATACAGCTTGTCTTCCAAAACAGCGACTTCATGACGAAACCTCGGTTGCTCTGGCAGCTCTCCGAGAACCCTCCACTCCACTGTTTTGATGATGTGTGCGTAGTTGCGGAGGGAGTTGCTGAACCACAACTCTTGGCTGGGTCTGCGGTGGCCTATGTCGGGAATTATTATATCCCCTCCCACCAGTACCAGGTTGTCCTTGGGCAAGTAGTCCCTGAATTGAGGTTCATCATCCACGTTGTCTGAACAAAATTCCTCCAGTATGGTCTTGTATAGCTTTTTCATGCTTTCTTGGGGCTGCTTGGTATTGGTCTTTGCTTCACAGAATTCCTTGATGGTCAACAGAGGAAATTTGATTGTGTCGATCAGTTCCTTGGCCCGTCTCACTCTCGGTCTAGGGTTGGCACCAATCCAGGACAAGACGGCCCGCAAGACAACAACCTCAGAGGGCACACACAGAATGTTACTCTGCAGGAATTTAAGCAGCTTGTCTCTGGGCAGGTCCTGGAATTTGGGGGTTGTGGACACATCCTGAAAGTGCCTGAGGACAAAGTCATCAGCAAAATGGAGTAACTCCCCCATCTTGTAGGCTTTGGCAAAGGATGCCACATCTAGGCAGGAGACTGCGTCTATTTCCTGGTGGAGGAAGTCAACGCAGAGGGAAAGGGCAGGCTGGATCTGGAACTGGAGGGCAGCACAAACAAGATCAAAGACCCACCCCCAGCTGAGGACCAGAGATCCACTGTAGGAGCAAAGAAGGAACGCCTCCAGCTCTTCGTCTCCCAGGGAATGTAATGTCACGGCACGCTGTCGTGACTCCCTCATGCCGCTGGTGAACATGGCACGGAAGTAGTCACTGCTGGCAGCGAGGACCACCCGATGGGCTATAGGAAGGTCGTATACAAGTTGATAGACTTCAGAAAAAGGATTTATTAGCTTCAAGACATTTTAGAGTATTTCTATTTTTACTCTTCACATACCACAAAAGTTCACATAGCAGTGTATAAAGCTTCAGTATCTACTACTTGACAGTCTGAAATGAAATAGTAGTATACTTTCTGATGAGGAATAATATCCGATCTCTCTGACATTGTGAAATTGTTGGACAGTAAAGTTAGCATTTTCTTTGTTTACATGCTATTCATGCTAAATATTATAACTAATTTTACTGTTGAACAGAATAGAAATCGAATCATACCATCTCCTAATATACGTTACAGTCCCATAGGTTACTATTTTGAGAGGAAAATGAATTTAGATGGGAGCCTGATCCTTTGTTTACCTGAAACAGCTGCCCAGAATAGTTGCCAAAATGACTGCCTAATGACTTTGGTAAAGTATCACTTCTTTAAAGTGACGTCATGCAGGACATTACATCGTTTTTATTACATGTTTTGTAGGTAACTAGTTCTATTGCTGGTAGGGATGGGCATAATTAATCGACGATCGATTAATTGATCATTAAGAATTTCCTCGATGAAATAATTTTTTCATCGATTAAAACTAATGCATGTTCTGTTGCGTAGTGTGCGTGTAATTTATTTATTTTAGGGCTGTCAAAGTTAACACGTTATTCTATGAGATTATTGTGGCCGAGATTAATGCAATAAAATATTTGAACGCAGTTAACGCAACTTTGTTTACTTCCGGTGCGCGTTGACCCATGGCACGAAACTGCCGCGTGTCTGCAGTCAATTTAGATAGAAGAGACCGAGACGGTAGTTGAAGATGGAGAGAGCTGAGGGATTGTTGGGCGGAAAGTTTCTGTTTAAGAGGCAAAATGACAGAACAATCGACGAAACTAAAGTTGTATGTAGCATTTGTCAAGCTGAATGTAGCTATTACAGAAGCAGCTCGTCTTTAAGTTATCACCTTAATGCAAAGCACCCGACAGAAAGCAGTCCCAGGTTAGATGGTCGCCAACCCACACTCCACGACTTCTCTAGGAAATGAACTAGACCAGTCCGTGAAAAGGTTACCAACGCTGTAACAGTTTTGGTTGCCGGTGACTGTCGGCCCATCAACATAGTTGAAGACGGTGGGCTGACTGAGGTGATTCGAATTGCTTCAGGGGACAATTCTTACGATTTACCGTCGAGGGGCACCATTGTGTCTCGCATATATTCCTTGTATGACGGCGAGAGAGCACGAAAAAAATACAATTAAACAACAGTGTCTAAAATACACGCTGTCTGAAGTGATTACTCGTCTGTCTGAAGATTTAGTCTCGAGAAGAAAACAAACTTTTAATCACGATAAATCTAGATGAATGAATTTCAAAATGTGAGATTAATTAGTTAGAGAGAAAAAAAAAGTTGTGTTTATGAGCACCGGCTTCTAGCTGTCGGCTCCGCTGCTTAAGAGTACAGCAGCGCATATTTTCAAGTGTAACCATTGAACGGATCCCGTTTAACTGCCACAAGAGTTGTCCATCTTGTAAGTTTAACTGCCACAAGAGTTGTTCATCTTGTAACAAAAGATCTCAATGAGGAAACACGCTGTGTTTTTTCCATTTTCACTGCATTTTAATATAGCCTATAAATAGTGAATTTTAATATAAAAATATTAATGATTAATCGAAAATCGATCGTTAATTCTCCCGACGATCGATTAAGAAAATTTAATCGAATGCCCATCCCTAATTGCTGGTCCTATATGGTCATGGAAAGGAGAGATAAACACACATCTTTCCCACTAGCCACCCAGACCATTTACTAAGTAGAGCTCTGAGAAACCAGTAAAAGTGAACAGGTTTTCCAGCATAAGGTCGCCAAATATATCACTGAAATACATCAGCTAGCTAGATTGCTAGCTTTTATCAGTGCCAACTGTGTTGCTGGTAATTGAAATGTAGGTCTGTCAGAAGCCAGCTGGCTAGTAGCTCACTAGTTTTCGACAAAAACCCTGCAATGCCTTTTTTAAATGACTGTTAAACATTATCACTATCCATTATACATACAAATCTGTTGACTTACCATGAAATACTAGCCTTTCAGCCTGCAGCACGATATCACAGCCAACTTTCTCCACCCACAGTTGCCTAATGGCCTGCAGAGTAATCTGCAGCTCTTCTGAAGCAGATGAGCAATGTGTCTTCTCTTCTCCTTTCTTTTCAGTCTCTTTAACCTTCTTCTTCTCCTTTTCCTTCAGCTTGCAGAGACCCAAAACTCTTTGTACACCCAGTGCAAGAGCTGCAGTCCGTATAGGGGCGACTGAATCTCTGTTAAGAGTAGGTATGTTTCCTGTGTAGGCAAACTCTAGCACCGCTGCAAGACCCAGAGTGGTCACCTCAGGGCCCAAACACACGTGGATGTCTGCTGGGCTCCATTTCCCCTGCGTCCACAGCTTCTGCTGGATGAGGGAGCTTACGGCAGCGATGACAATGGAGTGGGCACGGAGACTCTGCCCATTCTGAGTGCTTAGAGTCAGGTCAGTGAGCAGGGAGGAGTGCCTAAAATAATCCAGTGTCTGAAACACTTCTGTTGGGTAAGTGGAACGGTGGACTAATGTCTTGGTGTCATCGTCATCCTCTTCGTGGTACTTCTCATCTTCATCTTCATAGTGGCCTAATACCTCTTCATCTTCCTCTTGGCTCTCATCCTCATGTTCATTCTCTTCTGTGTCTCCCTCGGGTACAGCGAGCCCTCCATCTTCTTCACACCCTGTTATCTCATCAACACCTGCCTCGTCCACAGCATGAAGTGTTTTAGAATGGCTTGTCTTCTCATACACACCTCCCTCAGAATAATCATCTCCGCCATCGTCATCATCATTGTCATCATCATCATCATCATCATCATTATAAGACGAAGCAGCACCTGCTACTACTTCTGCTTTCCCCGTATCTTTGTGTTTAGTGTCGTCACCTTGGTCCACTCCCCCCTCCCTCTCCTCACTCGGCCCCTCATTGTCACTTTGTTCCCACCCCTCTACGCTCTCCTCACTTACCCTCTTGCAAGGTGCAGCCAGAGCCATGTCTTCACTTCACTTCACTTCACTTCACTTCACTTCACTTCCAGAAACACACAATCTTCAGAGACCTGCAATCCCAAATGATAATTCCGTGCTGCAAAATGATGGTCTGGTTTGAGATGACTTAGATGTTTGTGCTGTTGTTTGGGTCTGTATTACTCCTCAGTGCTTAGTCTATGATAACTGAGGCACTTTTTGAACTCTTCACTAACTGATCGCTATTTATACATCTGATATGATAGGTTTTACTCTGGGATCTAGCAGATCCCAGTGCAGGCTCATATATCTCCCCCACAGCCAGAGCAGAGAGCTATGTGGGTCAAGGAGTGATGGAAGGTGAGTAGGAAAACAACTTCAATGGATAGTACAGGCTTGTTTTCCACACAGAGAGGACAAAATAACTGATGATTTATAATGTTGTTCCATGGTCGAATGTTTTCCATTTCTTGCCAATCTGAACTAGGAGTTTTACTGTACTGTTACAGTCTTACTGTTTGTGATTATAAATGTTGATATTTTCCACAATATATCATATTCATCATTGAAAGACTTGTTTCAGACAAGATATCTATTTGTGTAATTCATTTAAAACACTGTGGGGCTTGATGTGCTAAGAGGAAAATGCAAAGAAAAGCAAATAATCTTCTAAACCAGACAGAATAAGCTGTCCTGAGTGAATGATCAAAGGGAGGTGTGCATGCTTCACTGCTCCAGCAGGGGCTTGCAAAGGGGTGTATAGGACACAAGCCACAGGGTCAGTATCATCATGATGTTAGTTATGGGTGATTGGATGTATAGCACACAAGCCACAGGGTCAGTATCATCATGATGTTAGTCATGGAGTCATGGGTGCTCTTCTCTCATCTCTCACCTTCTCTTCTCTCCATTTACTTTTATTTATTTTCTATGACAATTTGTCTCTTCATTACTCATTTAAAAAAATTCTTTCCTTGAATCTCCCCAGTAACCCTCTACCTAACAGACTCTCACTCTCCCCCCCCCCCCCTCTCTTCCATGCACATCCATCTCTCTCTGTCCCTCTCACATCATTCAACCTATTTCTGATAGATACCACTCAGTGGCAAAAGCCATTTCTAAAGAATTTGCATTTTCGTTCAACCCAAGGTCCCTTCCAGTGGAACACCCCTAAAGTGTCTGTTCCCCTAGTTACCTTCCAGTGGAACACCCCTGAAGTGTCTGTTCCCCTAGTTACCTTCCAGTGGAACACACCTGAAGTGTCTGTTCCCCTAGTTTCCTTTGTTTACCCCTGAAGTGTCTGTTCCCCTAGTTTCCTTTGTTTACCCCTGAAGTGTCTGTTCCCCTAGTTACCTGTTTACCCCTGAATTGTCTGTTCCCCTAGTTACCTTTGTTTAGTCCTGAAGTGTCTGTTTTCCTAGTTACCTTTGTTTAGCCCTGATGCTGTACACTACTTGTGCAGTAGCTTTTATGCAGCATGACATTATCAAGCATTATCTCTGAAGCCTCCTCAAAGCACTCATCTCTCTCCATCTCTCTATTTATGAGTCAGTGAGGGGGAGTTGATGGGGGAAAAAATAAAGCATAAAAAATAAAAAGAAGATGAGTGTACTTTTGGTTTTATTCCAACTTGGACCAATAAAATCAATCAACACATACAACAATATACAGTATGTACAGAAGCAATACATGAAAAAATAAATAAACACACGTATGCATATGCACACACACACACGCACACACACACACACACACACACACACACACACACTCTTCTCTTATGCACACACACATACACACAGACGATCAAAATCAAGAAGAGGGTTAAGCACAATAACACTGCCTTATCTCCTTCATTACTGCTTCATTATTTCCATCACTGGTGCATGGCCACCTTGTCTGCTAAAACACACCAGGGAAATTGCACATTCAAAAACAAAAAGGAAAGCATATTATTTATGTTGGCGGTAAACCTCGTCTATCTCACTTTTGACACGTTTGGATTGTTATTACAAAGACCAACACAATGTCATCCACTTGGAGGAGAGTGTTCTCTGGAAAGCAGGTTAAGGTTGGATTTGCACACAACGTACGACAGCACACAACGTACCACAGCACACAACAGAGCAAGTCTGGCACCACCTCTGTCATTCTTGGTTTATGCTGTTTTTAATCTGAATTTGTACACATTTTAGAAAAAAAAGATTTTTCCTCTAAATCTTGCTTGAAAGGCCAGTGTATTTTCTTGTCTCTACTAGAAGGACTATGTTGAAGGACTATGCTATGACTATGTGGGTCAGTCATCACTATGTATTCTTCCTCTTGGCCTAATGTAGAGACGTGTTAAACTCTTGATGGCTTACACTCCAAAAAAAAAAAAAAAACTATCTGGTTAAACTGCTTATCTACAGAGTTGTGTACAGATCTTTAAAGAACTCACTCCAAGTTGGGGGAAATAAACAACACAAGAGTCACAGAAATGTAACATAGCAGAAGCCTTACCATGACTATTAGTCCCACATTACAGTATTATAACTCCACCAGGAAGTACCTCGAAGAAACCCTGAGGACATCTGCGGCACGCTGCTCATTTATAGAAAACAGATAAGTCTTTTTATTCCTCTCACTTTCAAAATGTGATGACTGGCA
>NC_045169.1:24216081-24248581 GCF_900700415.2 Clupea harengus | reverse complement strand
ATGTAATCACGTCGCTAAACCCATACATTATTGCCTGTATTCGAACACGTTAGATATCATCCGTCCAACTGTGCCCTTTCTATCCCCCGCACCAGCCTACGGAAACAGCTGTGGTGTGCGCTTTCATTACGTAATGCTTGCGCGCAGCTTGTCATGGCGTGATAACTCTGGACAGATCCGACGATTTTTTTTCTTTCTAAAACGCTTAACTGTAGTTGTCACTATACACTACCTATCAACATCGTACCACTACATCTGTGTATTATTACAGATAAAATCGTCCAGAATTAAAACCGACAACAACACACTTCAAAACTATCATCGTTTGGTGACTACAGCTTCAGGCTATGTGACAACACGCGCTTGTTCGCTACCGTAGATAGCCTGTCACTTTTAGTCGGTTGTAAACACTTACCTTATATTGCAGAAGCTATTCTTCCAAGCATGTTCACACTGAAACAGTCCATGAATTAATATTCAGTGAATTGGGATTCAATCACGACGGATCTGTACTTTGTATGACAGCGGGAGCCTGGATCGGTCCCAAATTGCTTGTCATTGTAATCCTACGGTGCCAGTCAGTCCTAGGCGAATAACAGCGCAGGGGTGCCGAGAGCGCGCCTGCCATAAATAAAATTCCAAAACATGGGACGGGGGCGTGCAAATCTGCAGGGAGGAGACACAAGACAGGCGTTTTCAATCCACCAATCCATGACCTGATAAGTGGACGAGGCGGAAGGAAAGCCTTCTGCTTTAAAAACTTGATTCAACTATATTCCCTGTAGAAACTGTCCTTTTAGCATGTAAGATTCAGGCATACCTAACTGTGTATAAATCTGTCGTAATTCTCCAATTGAGGTAGCCTTTACAGAATTCAACAGTGAGCTAACTGCCTGTCAAGTTTTTTTTTCTTTCTGTAGGCTAAACATTTGAATGAGGACCTGATATTGGTATATTGGTATATTTGGTATAAAGCAATGTTTGCAAATGCTGGAAAAGTGCTGTTCAAATAACTAAAAATGTATACACCTGGCAGTCCTCTACGTTATGCTGTTATTGAAATCATTATTTCAACTATTAGCCTATATTATGAACAGACGACAGGAGATAACATTTGGATTTTAAAATGACAGGTCAATGACCACATTCCCCACTGGTTAAGTTACTCAAGATGTATTGGTTATATTTATTATTATTTGTAACCTACATTATATTGTTATAGAGACACCAGAATGATATACCCCATCTATCAAATGGAATTCACCTTTCCCCCCTGTCTTAATAGTGGAACAGTACTATGGTGCAGACATTCATGATCTCAGTCCCACCAGCAGGTCTTCAGGCACGTTGTGATATGATCCTTATCTACCCCCTCCCCTCCCCTCCCCCACCCCAACCAACACCCAACCACCCAACCCAACTGTTGGCGACCTTTGGCTCACAGAGACGTTCAGATCCCTTTGGAGAGTCCGCTAATTAGGCATGATTACACATAATTATTGCCGAGATTAAAATGAGTGATATCTACCAGATCCCGGGAGTTTACAAACAAAACGAAGCGGGGAAAGACTGGTCCCCTTCGCCATACACACACACACACACACACACACACACACACACACACACACATAGATGACATGATTTATAGGAGACAGGCAACCCAGACGGCCAGTTCCACAAACGAGCAGAAGCCATGGGTAATTTCCTTTCCCACGAGGCCGTGTGTTTAGTTTTCTCTCCCCCAGTAGGGCCTCCATGCTGTAGTTGAGCACACACATGGAAGCAAATGTTTAAGATGTATCTGTTTGACGTACACTTTGTCCCGCCCCAGTGTCCACCCCACTGCACAACTAAGCAATGGAAATACATTGTGAGAATGCCAAATCAATGGCTGACATATAACAACAGGTTATTATTGCACTAAAAAAATCCATGTAATTCTTATGGAAATGTAAAGTAATCAACAAGTACAAGTAATCATAATGCACAAATTGCCACATTAAATTGCATTGAACACATTGGAATTATTATTAAACAGCGTGTATATTATTATTATTATTATTATTATTATACTGCAATATTAGGATACATTGCAGTCATTCTCAGATTATCTCTGGCCTCATTACATTAGTCACTGCAGAACTTTTTCAACTCTTGAATTAATTTCAATGTTAACATAATTTAATTTGTGTGACTTCTCATTTATTTTAAATTCTACACAGACATTTTGAAAACACTGATTTAAAATTCTGTGTTCAGTTGCAGGGGGGGGGACACTTTTATGTTTTTCAACAAACTCTCATCAAAGAGGAAGAGAGAGGACATCCATCCTTCACTGAGAAAGAGGTCAGTGCAATTTGTTGATGGAGGGGTGGAGATCATTAGGTTAAGATAGTGTAACTGTGTATATACAAGTAGCAGTGTAAACAGGAGATGCTGGGTGCGATTAGGAAATTAAGGAAAAGGGTGCAACTCAAATAAACACTGAAAAGACACACACACACACAAACACACACACTCATACCACACACACACACACACACACACACACACACACACACTCATACCACACACACACAAACACACACACTCATACCACACACACACACACACACACACACACACACACACACACACATACAAACACAAACACACACACACTCATTCCACACACACAGAGAAAATACTCATGGACAGATGGACCGCTCACACTCTCAAAGACTGTGAGGAGTGATGCAAGGCTCAGACTCTGGAGCACACTGGCACACTACAGCTGTGTGCGGAGAACATAGCCCAAGGACGGCACACTGGCACACTACAGCAGTAGGGCACGGCAGCTGTGTGCGGAGATCATAGGCGAAGGAGGGCACACAGATGAATGAGAAACATGAGTGCAACTGGGACCATGGAAGGCGCTCACCTATCGGATTGAAAGTTAGCATTCGTGATCTGCGTAGTAGGGATGGAATTTTTGCTGAGCCATCATCATCTTTGAGACTGAGAAAGCAGGTGAGTCAATCTGCTGAACAGGTCATTACAGAAATCGTCACAGGGACCACCACCAGCAGATCTTGGAGACTGCTAATTTCAAAGTAATTTGTTTGGAACCACAAACAGAGACAAATTGCCTGCACAGATTATGAATCAGAAGAAGCAACCATCCCGAAGACTTCTTTTGCTGTGATTTTATTATTATTGTGTTAGATGCTGAAAGGGGACCTGACCGAGAAAGACATAGATTGATTGACATATATTGATTGATTGATTGACAGTGATTTGGCAGATTCTGACTTGAAAAGCCTCTGCAATGCACAGACCCAAAAGTTTAGAAGAGGATTAAAGACTGATAATTCATTTCTATATATATCAGCAGCGGATAAGTTAACTGGACCATTTCTTTAAGAACATGCTCCCATAAAATAGTTTCAACTTAAAAGCTCCCAGCAGAAATGTACAAAATCTAAGCAGTAAAATTAAATGCATTTAAAAAAAAGAAAAAAATGAAGCATTCTGATTTTCTTGAACCCGACCAATCCTGGGCGAGCTTTATCCGCCCCGCCCCTCGCCTACGCCTCAACACCCTGGACTTCTCTGACTTGTGGGACGATGAGGACCTCGAGCTGGATGTCCAAGAGGACGATACCGTCTTCACGTCCTCGGGCTCGGACTGCGCCCCTCCGACACCCCCCTTGCCTCCCCCGCTGCCCCCCTCCGCCCCTCCTCTCCCCCCGCTCTCCCCCTCAGCGGGACCGGCAGGTGGGGGCAGCGGCGGGCGTACCCTGAAGCTACACTGGAGGGAGCTGCAGAGCCTGCCACCCGTGCCCAGGGTGTGCCGCTTTGGCAGCCAGACTATCTGGGCGGGACTTGAGCCGGTGCGCCTGGACACCAACC
This sequence comes from Clupea harengus, assembly GCF_900700415.2. Taxonomy (NCBI): domain Eukaryota; kingdom Metazoa; phylum Chordata; class Actinopteri; order Clupeiformes; family Clupeidae; genus Clupea; species Clupea harengus. The sequence continues at coordinate 24,244,690 of NC_045169.1, read as the reverse complement.
GGCTGGAGTACCTGTTTGAGAGCAAGAGCAGTGCGGCTGTTGGCACCCTCCGCAGCCTGGTGATGGGCCGGCAGGTGAGGATAGGGTTGGGCACGGGTGGGCATCAGTGTGATGTGATGTGATGTAAACTTGGCACCACGATCAAAGCAGGGGGTGATGGTGTGCAATGCCGCCAAAAAGTATGGAAAGCATGGAGTCAAGCCTATACATTATGAGTCAATGAATGTACAGCATGGAGTTACGCCTATACATTATGAGTCAATGAATGTACAGCATGGAGTTACGCCTATACATTATGAGTCAATGAATGTACAGCATGGAGTTACGCCTATACATTATGAGTCAATGAATGTACAGCATGGAGTCACGCCTATACATTATGAGTCAAGCCTATACATTATGAGTCAAGCCTATACATTATGAGGCAATCAATCCTAAAGGAGAGCTGCCTTATGTTTAAATTAGCTTAGCATATTAGAACAGAACATCAGGTCTGCCCAGAACCGACCCATATTTAGTTAAATCTGTTCCTTCTTGTTGATTCTCTTTTGAAATACGCTAACGATGTCTGTGCTTTTGGTTTGGCGCAGGTGCGCATCGGTGTGATAATGCATCATTTAATTAGACATCAGTAAAAGCAGGGGTGTTTAATATCAGAGGAGGATGAGATCAAGTTTTATTTTTTGCCAAAATAATAATCCTCATAGGCATTAAAACAAAGCCTCTGAAAGCCAGGAAATACACAATACCAGGCAGCATCTCTCTCTCTCTCTCTCTCATTCTCTCTCTCTCTCTGTCTCTCATTCTCTCTCTCTCTCTCATTCTCTCTCTCTCATTCTCTCTCTCTCTCATTTGCTCTCTCTCTCTCATTCGCTCCCTCTCTCTCTCTCTCTGTCCTTCCCCCTCCTCCATCAGAAGCAGCCTTGTGTGTCTGTGTTGGCGGTGAAGCGAAGCAACATCATCACCATCGCTCTGAGCAGCCTGCCTCCAGCCCACCTCCTCCCTCCAGCCATCTACAGCATGGACAGCTGCGTTCTCGATCGAGAGGATGTGCAGGTGGGTCCTAGAGACAGAGGGAACTATGCCCCACAGAGGTGTGTTCCTACATTTACGTCTTCCGTGTATTCACTTGCCCGTGCTTTTATCCCAGGCAGTTTATCAGTAGGGTGCAGTACAAGCACCAATCAGGGAATGACAGGTGAGACTTTAAAGGTGTAGCCCTTGATTATAATAGATGAAACTTTTTGTAATGTTCCTCTAGCTGTCTGTCCAGTGTGTGCAGTCAAAATAAACAACTGTGCAGTCCTGCACAGTGCACAGTGCAAAACAAACAAAAACAACAACAGCTCTGGTGTTCGCACAGTCTTGGCTCTGTAAATGGTGTCTCAGGTTCAAGTTCAGATATTAGCTATCTTTTGCCAGCGTCAAAGACGACACCTTTAAGAGCAGACCTTCTACCCATCTCCCTCTGCAGAAGCTCCAGGCTCTGGTTCCTACGGATGAGGAGCTGAAACTGATCAAGGAGGCCAAAGCCCAGAGCCCTCGCTGCCCCCTGGCCCCAGCTGAGAGCTGCCTACAAACTTTGGGGGGCATCCAGCACTTGAGCTCCAGGCTTCATCTTTGGGCCTTTGCTCTTGACTATGATGCACTGGAGAGGGTAGGCCTACATCTAACACATGGGAAGAGAGGAAGGGAATAGTCGGGAAAGGGATGCATTGAGTTAATAAGAGTATGGTGTAAAAGCTGATCATTACAACGGCTTGTTTTTGGTTCATGAGATTCGCTTTGGAGTAAAAGAGTGTTGTTTTAGGATTTTCCTGATAATGGGAACTGGCTGCTTTGAAGTGTTTCTGTGAGAGTTTTGTTTGGTTTGCTGTTTTAATTGCTTCATTGAAGTCTTGCTTATAGGAAATTGCAGAGCCTCTCTTTCATCTCAAACATGCCATGGAACAGCTGGCAGCCAATCAGACTTTCCGATGTATCCTGGCAACTGTGCTGGCAATAGGGAACTTTTTAAACGGCTGCAAGGTGAGATTCAACCCAGTCTTCTCTCTCTGTTTCTCCTTTCTTTTTGTCTCTAATTTACAGAGCGCTCTACCATTTCAAACATCCCTACGTTTGTGTTAGCCACATGCTTATACACACTCATGGAAGATGTATGGCTTCTGGCCCTCTGCTAGCACAAGCAGAGGCACACTCACTCTCTCACACACACACACACACACAGCACACACACACACACACACACACACACACACACACACACACACACACTCACACTCACTCTTACACACACACACACTCACTCTCACACACACATACACACTCACTCTCACACACACACACACACACTCACTCTCACACACACACACACACACACACACACACACACACACACACACACACACACACACACACACACACACACACACACACACACACACATATACTCACTCACACACACACACACACACACACACACACACACACACACACACACTCTCTCTCCGGGTGACATTCTGCTGAGTCCTGTGTCTGTGACCTCTGCAGGCCCGAGGCTTTGAGCTGAGTTACCTTGGCAAGCTCTCGCAGGTGAGGGATACCCACGGCCGCCAGCCACTGTTACATCACCTGTGTGTGCTACTGCTGGAGATTTACCCAGAATGCTCTGACCTCTACTCGGACATCACTGCCGTCAGCCGGGCCAGTAAGGTGAGCGCTGCATAGAATAGAACATGTAGAATAGAATAGGATATAAATAGAATAGGGCCTGTAAAATAGAATACAATATGAATAGAATAGAGCATGTAGAATAGAATAGAAATAGAATAGAGCATGTAGAATAGAATAGAATAGAAATAGAATAGAGCCTGTAGAATAGAATATAATAGAATAGAAATAGAAATAGAATAGAAATAGAATAGGGCATGTAGGGCTGCAATGAGGGTTTGGTCAGAGCATAAAACTGCACTGCCTATGTATAAGAGTCATTTTTATAAGTGTAGGTGTGTGCAGTGTATTTTCTTGTCTTGCTAAAATAAAAATATGTACGTATATATAAATATCTGAAGGTGATGATTTCATTTGGATGGAAAGTTATATTACTATGGCAAAATAAAATACTGAGAACTCAAATACCACTGAAAGCTTTCACATAGTTTATTTGTTTCCAATCTGATAAAAAGCCCTTGACATATGCTCTCTCACTGCTGCCTAAGGGCTAGGCTTAGCTATTAGTATAACCCTTAGCTGACCTACCACACAACAACTGACTCTGGAACAGATGTCAGAACCCTGATCAGACATCTCTGGGCCTAATCTGCCACTGTATGTTCCAGTGTAAGCTATTATTTGGGTAGTAACATTGTTCTGTGTACAGTGTGTTTTGTGGCCACTCTCACTGATATCACTCTGATAATCCAAAAGGTTTTCCCATGTCACTCTGAGAAGGCTCAGATGTTAATCTCATTGTGTTTATATTTTTCTTTCATTGTTTTGTTATCTCTCTCTCTCTCTCATTATCTCCTCTTTCTCTCCCTCTTTCCTTCTCTATTTGTCCTCATTTCTCCTTGTTATTATGTCATCCTTTCTCTTTCTAATCACTTGTTTCTTTCTCATCTTTCACCTTTCTCCCACAAACACTACTCCACTGCCTAACGTTCTTCTATTCTACCTCTCTGTCTCTTTCTCTCTCTTCCTCTCTCAGTGTGATTACTCTCAAGTCCAGTCAAACCTGGCCCACCTCGAGGCCCATTGCAAAGCCTCATGGGAACAGCTGCGGCTGCTGGAGAGGGATGGGGACAGGAGGGGCAAAGGCAGTGGGGCAGACAGGTCCGCTGGGTCTGGAAAAGAGGGGTGCCTCCGTCAGAATCTCCCCCAGTTTCTGAAGGAGTGTGTGGAGAGACTGAAGGTACTCAGGGCTGTCCACAGACGAGTCATCAACAGGTAGAGTCCTTGATTGGTCCAAAGGGACGCTATTGGGCATTCTTGTTGTCTATGTGCATTGAGGGATGGGTGTGACCTTCAAAATGACCCTTAGAGAGAGTCGTTTTGGGAACGCTCAGATCAGTCCAAAGGGACACTATTGTGTGTGAAATCAAAAGGGGGATTTCAATTCTGCTACTTCTACGGTTTCTTCTCCTGCTCTGAAAATATATGGGCAATTCCTGCTCTAAACAAACCTAAGAGAAGTTGTTATGACTATAAAGCTCTTGATTAACAAAATCATTTTTGAGGAGTAAAAAAAAATGAGTTCAGTCAGGTATACAGGAAAAGATGGGGAATGTGCAGAGGGAGAGGGGACAGGAACAGGGTTCAGAACCTCTGGTACATTAAGGGACGTTATCCTGTGTGATAGACAGATTAACAGGTGATGTGTGCATCACCACAGACTAATGTTATACATGTTATAGGTCCACTTGTTATTTTTTCATTGCTCATTATTTTCTATCTCTTACTCACAAATACACACACACACACACAGTGAAAAACATATGCCTCACTTTCTCTCTAATTTTATGTTTGTAGATTTCATGCATTCCTCCTGTTTCTGGGTTACTCTCGTGCCATGGTAAGAGAGACCAGCGTGGAGGCCTTCTGTAAAACCGTGAGTGACTTCGCCCTGGAGTACAGGGCAACACGGCATGCCATCCTACAGCAGAGAGAAAGGGAGAAAGAGAGAGAAGAGGGAGACAAAGAACGAGAAAAGAGAGGAGACCTCACCCCTCAGTCCAAGCCAAAACAACAGCCTCAGACACCATCTCAGGTAATATATCCACAAGACCAAACCTAGGGGAAATGTTGCATACAAGAGGGGACCAAATCCCCCCCTAATCACTGCTTATTATGGACATCTCGAGAAATAGACGCAGGATAGACTTCCCACTGTCACCTGAGCATAAGGCAGATGTTTTTCTTTCAGGGAGAGATTGAAGTGATGATTGGGCAACTTCAATAAGCTAGCAATGTCCTTGAAACCTACATAATGCCACCATTATAGACTTATAATACAGTGTAATATAATGTACTGTGTGTTATGCTTACTTGCAGGAAAGCCTTGAACAATACAAACTAGAGAAGATACTGAGGGCTCCGGAGACATCCGTTAATAAATCGGACCTCATGATGCGCAGACACCGCAGTAGAACACCAGACAAAAGAGGTCCGGACTACACACTACACACACCTACACACTACACACACCTGCACATTACACACACCTACACACTACACACACCTACACACTACACACACCTACACATTACACACACCTGCCTCCCAGCGGTCGCTCTCTTTTCCTCGGGTAACAGGAACGCATCTGTCCTCACACATGTCAATGACATCACGGACTCAAGCGTATACAATAATTGTCTGAGGTAGCCTTCTTCGTAAGCATGGTACAGCTAACAAGGACAACTGTTACCTGAGGAAACCGGAGTGACTGCCTCCCAGCGCCCCTGCAGAGCTAAGCAGATAAATGGAATTTGTTTATTTTTTAATTTCTTCTAAAATTGTTTTTGTCACCTTTGTCTTGCAGGTTTACACACACGTGGGCTTAAATGGTGACACCAGCTATACCTCTCCTCTACAACAGTGACAAAGCCTTGACACAAATATTAAAGTTTTGCTTCTTTGTTAAATGCCATTTGTTACTTCATATCTTAATGAATAACTGTATCATTTGTATGACTTCACAAATGTAATAAACAATGGTTGCTTTAATGTTTTGTTTTGACCCCATGCGGCCTTTGTGTGAATCCTGTGATTTTACTCTATAAACATTTTCATTTAAATGTTATCAATATAAGAAAATTAAAAATTAAAAACAGATAGGCCTATATTATTATCATGACACACACATCCATGTCCAGATCTGCTAGTAGGCAGGCCTGCACAATTGCACAATTGTGTCCGTAGTAGCCTACAGAAACGCATTTGAGTTATCTATAACAGAATGTTTTCTGAAGTAAGTTATGTCAGGGGAGTATTTTAAAGCCCTGCATTATTTACCAGCTGATGAAATGCATTAGACTACATGGGCTGCGGATATGGATTAACTTGATGCAAAGTGATAGTGTCTGCTATGGCATCCAATGTAAATTGTACCAGTTAACGTTAAACCAACAAAATAAATCTATGAAAAGATCAATCTCACTCAAAGTTTACCTTAAAGTTTGACAGCACTGTCAGCACAACTCTCACACAATCTAGAGATGATATCAAAGATTTTAGGTACGTTTCAGCCGTCACGTTGGTACGTTTCAGCCGTCACTTTGAATACGTAAGGAGTTAACGTCATCGTGCTTCCTAATTTTACATCCAATTGAATCCCTTCTTTCTTTAAATCTATCCTCCTGCATTGATTGTCATTTACAAAATCCAATGAACAACAAGAGATTGTATTTGTAGCCAATGAAATATCGGCTCTGTCAATGTAGGCGTGGCAATCGTTTGTCTCGAGCGGTTTCCGACGCCATTTCATAAACTGTGAAGATAACAACTGAACAAAACCACTGTGGATTGTGCCATCGAGTATTACAAGGGCGAATTTTAATCATTTTTAGTCTTAAGCTCCTGGTGAGTATTTTCATACGAGAGATTTTTGTCATATTTTTTTTTCCTGCCTCTGAACTATCTTTGGAGCATTTTTGTTTTTATTTTTAATGCATTTTTCTGGCTGGTACATTGAGTCTGTGTTGGCTTAGTGGCGTACATTTTGTGATGCTGCAGTGGCAGTCTTCTCGTGACGGTTGGCTTTGTTGGACAACAACCTTTTTTATTTGTTTTTGAATGAATTTTTTTCTCCTTTTTCCCCCGTGTGCCCATAGAACAAGTGGTTTGTGTGTTCGGAGCAGATTTTTATTAATAAGGTGGAAGATCGGTTTTGATCTGAACGGAGTGAGTGAGTGTGCAAAACGACAAGGGGGTTCTGCCTTTTTCTCCTTATCTGGACTTAGAAACGCTTTTTACTCGGTCTGTATTTTCTCTTGCCAGTACGCGATATGCTGCAGGAAGTTGACTGAATAGGTATTTATTGACTGTTGCAGTTATTTTTCCTGGTATTTTTGTTTTTGTGGTTCATTGATAAGCTCTGCAGGCTTCCAGTAGGATTCGGTCAGATGACGTAATCTTGAAGGGAGGATTTTTAAAATGATTTAAAGATGGCTTTTTTTCTTTTTATTCTTTTTAAACGGACTCTCAGGATCGCTGTAATTTTACCATAGCAAAGTTTTGAGTATTTTGGAACATACAAATGATAATGCAAGTGCATTTTGGGTGTAATATGTGATCTCTGTTGGGTGATTTTATCCGTATATTAAAAGGAGAAAAAAAAGAATGATTTCCGCGAATTGTGTCCAACATTAATGCATGAGCTACTGTGGAAATGTATTATGTCTATCAAGATCAAGATCTAGTTCTAAACTACCAGGTCAATGCAGTAGGATAACGCCTTAACAGATAAGGCCTTAAGTTGCATTCTTTTGTTAGGTGTAGCCTACAAGCAAATGGTTCAGGTAACGGTTTGTGTTGTGGAAATCAGTATATTAGTGATCTTATTGTTTCTGTCTCAAACTTCAAACTCCTGCATGAAGTCTAAGGCCCCAACATAGAGGCGCATCGGTATTGGGCGGAACAAGGCCCACAACAGCAGTCGATAGACTACTAAGCTACCCTCTAAAATTACACTGCTGGCTAAACGAGTCCGTTGGGGGGAAAGTGCAACACAGCACAACTGCGCAAGGTTAACTTTGAACAGAAAGTAGGCCGTGTCCTGCATGGAGGCAACACAAGTCACACACACTGTATAGGGAATCAGCGCCACAGTGGGCATATGATGGTTTCCATGGTAACTTTGGGTTAAAACAAATGTGCCCTAGGCCTGTAGTTGTGCATAAATCATAAAAATGACCATCCCCGTTTAATTTAAGTTTTCATTTCCTAACATGACCGGACTAGGTTATTAAAGTGTATTAGTTTCCTGTGTGCAAATGTAAATACTATAATTTATGCACTTAGGCTGTGGAGAGAATGTGTGTTGTAGCCCAATATGAATTTGTAAGATTCATCTGTTTTAGCAAAAAAAATAACTGCCCTAAGGACCTTTTATTTCTGTTGACTAATCAATATGCACAGTTGTGCATGAAGTGTGACACTTCAAATGCCTGCTGTCCACAGCTCTGTTGTGGTTTTTGCAAAAAAAAATTACCACTAGAGCCCAAGGCTATCTATTGCAGCCTCACAGAAATCAGATAGATATGCCAGTCCCAAACCGTACAAACAATAAACCCATTTGAAGGCAGACTGCCAAGTTCCCAAGAGGAAGGTGATCATCACAAAGTCTCACCCCTAGTGACATTGACCTAGTCCTAAATTTACATCCCTGGCAAGCGCTGCTAGTGTCTGGCTGCCTCATATTCCTGAACTTCTTGACACAGATCCCACTTCTTGATGCCTATTTTCTAATGCTTGTTTTTTCCTCCCCCTTTTGTAGTTTTTGAGGCAGCTATTTTGAGCCACGACACTGTAAGTTGGTTAATTTTTTTGTCACCCTCCGCCCTTATGCCGGCTCCTTGTTTTGTAATCACCTCCTAGTCTGTAGATGCAAAATCCCTATAACTAGCTCTATACTTTTGGCTTGTGACACAAGATGGCTTGATGGTTTTAGATGAGCTGTGTGCTTGAAACTGTACAAGTTGATTCTTTTTTTTGTCAACCAATAGACTGGAAATCTGAGGCAAATTTGTTTTTTGTGCTGTGCATTTTTCTGTATTTTCCCTTGACTTTATAACTTGCCCTGAGAAATTCCCCATCACAAGTTTAATCTTTCCATGAAGACCTTTAGGCTACACACCTGTGCAATATGTTTTGGTGAACTATGTTGACGACAAACCTCTTCAGGCTTAACGCCCCACGAGTAGTGAAACACAATCTGATTTGCAACCACTGATCCACAAAGGAAACCAGTCAAACAAGTCTTTAAAAGCTTCCCTGTCCAATGCCACTATGGCTTCGATAAAACACAAATAATAGCCGCAAATGTGCCTTTTATTCCCTGTCATTTCTAGTTAAAACACTATGCACTTGACTTGTGGATCTGAATAATGTTTGTGAAATGAAGCTTGGATGTTCTCTGTCTTATTTGCTGTAGTATTCCCCCACACCCTGATGTTTTTTTACCTCAGTCACAATATATTTCCTGTAGTTACATTCTTTCATTTTCGGGCCAAGTGTCCTAGCAACTGCTTCCATATACTTGGAAGTATTTAGTTGGCATTTGAAATTGTTATAAGGAACGAGGCCTGCTACTGAATGCCTTTGGAACCAAGTTGGAACGAAATTAAACCACAAAAGAAAATGTCAGAATTACACATCCCTAAAACATTTGCCCAAACAAACTGATATCACAAATGTATGTCCACTAAGCACAGGTAAGAATTTGGATTGGCCTACTTTCTCATCCCATGAAGTCGAACAAAGACACACATGCACACTCACATAATCCAATTTGTGCCATAATAAACCTGTTTTGGGTGCTCCAACCCAATGACTGATTTCAATACTTAAGCGTCACCAGACCTCCAGGGATTGAGAATGAAACACTTTTGCGCATTTCAGACGCACTATGCGTCACTGGCTACTGCCAGCAGTGTTCTTGCTTGTGACATTTTTGCCATCGGCTGCATTTCTTTTCTGACCCATACAAGCCCGTCTGTCAGATAAAGCTTACTCAAATCCACATTAGCCTCACACATTGTGCTGATACTACAACACCCAACCATTCCCTCGATATTGATAATCCACATTGATTAAAAACTCACACATACGCGTCTGTTGATAGATATATGGGGACAGATGCCTAGTCTGCCATTTTAATGTGGTTAGCATGATGAGTAGCACATCCAGATGCCATAGAGAAGAGTCATAGAGTCCAGTGCTGAGGCCTTAAGACAACTCCTAGTCCTGTGGTGCACTCTACTGGGCCGCATGGAGACTGCTATCCCTCAGACTAGCTTCCTCTTTGTCACATGACTTTGGTGTGGCCACAGCTGTCCATCCAATACAAATATCTTTTAGGGATGAGGAAGCATATTAGTGTGGGTAATTGTTTGAAAATAATCAAATATGGGATAAGTGTGTTTTTTTATTTGATTATAAATGCATTTTCACCTCCAAATGTTTGCAGCAGGTAGTAGATCTGTACTTTCATCTGTTCTTCTCACTCCCTCCACACGAGGGCAGCGATAAGCACACCAGACTTTTTTTTTTTAAACATTCTTGGTATTCCAACTGTGATGCTTGTCAGGTTATTTTTACATGTCCTTATCCCAGTTTAGATTTTTGAGAGCCCCTCCTGCCCAACCCTTCATACCAGTCAATTACCCATGATGCACTGTTGAGCTGCGCCCCACCGGTGCCCAATAATGACCCTCTTCTCTCCTACAGAAACAGTGACAGGCAGACGACCCCGCAGAATCACAGATACTATGGAGTGAGTGCTGGTTATTTACACCCCAAAATATACTATCACCTGCCAGAACCTTAATACAACTGCACTGAACACCACGTCATAATTATACCATACATTACTGAACATCCACACACACACACACACACACACACACATATCAACTAGACTGCTGGCCCTCGGTCACACTGTTGTCTGGAAGGCTGTATGCCAAATAATGACAAAACATCCATTCCACAAAAACGCACCTATTTCTTTGTTTACTGACCAGCCAATGCACATTCTCCTCAACCTTTGAAAGAAAGAAAGTGATTTGAATGTCCACTCACTACACTACATCCCAATGTCACAGAGCAGACTCTAGAGTAAATCTAGTTCTGGTGGACTGTCTAGTCTGGATGAACCTTTGGTACAATTTAACTGGGTAGTTTCATTTGACATATTTTCTTGATCCATATGCTTACACATCTGCAGTGTGGTGTTCTTTGTTTTTGATCCTTAACACCTTGAACTGGACTAAATTAAGCACGCAGAGGTGTGGTCAGGTTGGCAGATTCCCTCAGGAAGTCCTTCACATGGTGTCTGTTCACAAATGTAGAGAAAGTCTTCTGTGTCTAGTCTGTGGAGGGTTTCATGTGACTACCCGAGTATTTTGAGCACTAATATGACACAATGGAGACATTAAAGTAGAGCAAGACCACACAGGTCGTAGGTTCACTGTGATGTGCAGTGTGCAAATATACTATCACATACGTACACACACACACACACACACACACACACACACACACACACACACAGTATCTTATGACCAGAAAGATAAACACTCAAAAACAATGATTGACTTTCACCGGTGGTCTGTCTGTTATCCTTTGCCATCTCCCCAGCCTACACACATTTTATACACTGCAAATCTTAGCCAGTATTATATTCTCATGTTAGGTGCCCGTGTGGAATAGCGCCCCCTTTTTGTGGTGCACTTACTTGTGGCTGGTAACTCATCCCCCTACTCACCGTCTCCCTCTCCCCTACTTTCGCTTTCCTCTGTTTCTTCCCTCTCATTTCTATTTCTGCCTTTTTTTTCTCCTCGTTTTCCTTCATGTCGTTTGATCTACCATACCCCACTCCTCACCTTTTAACATTGTGCTTGTCCTCCCTCCTTTTCCTTATCCGTCCGTCCTGATCGTCTCCTTTCTGTTTCTGCCCCTTTTTTACCTTCTTTTGTTTTTCATCTCATTCTCTCTGTTTGAGTCTTCTCTTTGCTCCCCCCCCCTCTCTCTCTCTCTCTCTACCTTTCACCTTCATTGTTTATTTTTTCTATTCTTTGTACATCTCTCTCTCCCTCTCTCCTGTCGTCTCAGTCTCTCTCCCACCAGCAGCGCCCTGATGGCCAGCAACGTGACCAACAAGACGGACCCGCGCTCGCTCAACTCGCGGGTCTTCATCGGCAACCTCAACACCATGCTGGTGACCAAGGCCGACGTGGAGGCCATCTTCGCCAAGTATGGCAAGATCGTGGGCTGCTCCGTGCACAAGGGCTACGCCTTTGTGCAGTACGCCAATGAGCGGAATGCCCGTCAAGCCGTGGGCAGCGAAGATGGCCGAATGATCGTCGGACAGGTGCTGGGTAAGGAATGCCATTAACGTTTTTGTTGATTTTTTGTTTTGTTTTGTTTGTGGGCTGTTAAAGGTACAGTCTGTGATTTTGGCAAAAGGTCGTTGATATTTGAGCTCAAAAGCTAATTAAAGGGACTTTAAATGGTTGTATTAGTACGTTTCAGTCACCGACTGTTCAGTTTGAGTGATGAATGGTTTTGCAGTGAGAATCCAGTGGAATTTTGTAACAATTTGGAATTGCTTGGGTGTTGTAATTGATGACCAAATTAATTTCTCTGAGTTTGTAGCTTCTGTCTTGAGGTTTTTGTTGGTTTACACTATAATATTCAGAAGATCAGACCCCATCTAATGCAATATGCAATCTAAACATCTTTTGCAGGCCCTGGTTATTTCTAAACTAGACTATTACCATTCAATTTGAACAGGCCTGCCTGCATGTGTTGTGAGGCCACTGCAGATGATTCAGAATGCGGTGGCGTGTTTGCTCTTTGATCAGCCAAAGAGGTCACCCGTAACTCCTTTGCTGGTCACCCGTCACTGGCTTCAAACACACACACACACACACACACACACACACACACACACACACACACACACACACACACCCGTAACTCCTCTGCTGGTCACCCGTCACTGGCTCCACACACACACACACACACACACACACACACACACACACCCGTAACTCCTCTGCTGGTCACCTGTCACTGGCTCCCTGCGGCTGATAGAATTAAAGTTAAATCTCTCACTCTCGCCTATAGGACAGCCACTAGATTGGCACCAGCTTAATTCAGCGCTAGCTAGTCGCCCTTTTGACCACTTGGCTCCTCTGATGAGCATCTCTCTGCCTTCTCTCAGCAGCAAGAGATCGCTGTCGAGACTCTTTTTGTTTGTGGTACCTTGGTGGTGGAATGACTTACCTAGTGCTGTCTATTCCATTGACAGCATTGGTATATTTAAAAAGCATGGAAAAAAACTCACCTTGTTAAACATCATATGTGTAATTAGTTGTTTTCTTTGATGCATACTTTATAAATATAATCATATTTGATATTTAATTATTGTTTATATTAATTCATTGTTTTAAATTTAAATTAATATTGAATGTATACTTTTGGTGCGTGTGTAATGTTTTTTGTAATATTTTGTAAGTTGCTAAATACCCTACCTTAAATGATTATTTTGAGACTCCCATTTTGACTGATCCATCATAAATTGTACATTTCTGCGTGAAATTGACTTCTCTCTGAATAACTGCTTAGCGGTATCTCATGTGCATCTGCGGTGTTGAATGTAAGAAGTCTCCTGTTGTGCTCTACAGATATTAATCTGGCAGGTGAACCAAAACCACACCGATCGAAGACCATCAAGCGCTCAGCTGGGGACATGTACAGGTAGGCCTCTCTCTCTTTTAGGCACTGGGTATGAGTTTCCCCTTATTCTAAAGTTTCAGAAAGAGATGAAGACCAAGGCCGGCTACAGGGTGCTGTGGCTGAGGGGGCATTTGCAAGGGGGGCAACCTCTCTAGTATTAGATTGGTCTGAGTTACAATGACACAAGCATGGATAGGCATAATAGGGGAAAATGGGGTTGAAAGTAAAAGATATTGCTTGAGACTAAAAAAGCATTTAGTGCTAAACAACTTATATCCGTCCTCTCTCAAATACACCACACGCAAATATAATATGTAGGCTTTGGCTATACCAAGGCTGATGAAAGGATGTCATTGTCTTCAAATCAGTTTGACCGTCACCGGGATGTCATTCTGGAGTGGACAGTTGGACACGTAGGGTGGCCAACTAAGTTCAACATTGATAGATAATGTCAAAATTCGACTTGTCTGCCTGCCATCACGTAGGCTGCAAACAACTTTGCATCACAATTGTGCTTGACGCTAAATTATTCTAGAGACTGTCCCGCTTAGCAACTAAAGAGCCAAACTTGTGAAGCTAAAGAAAGAATACTTTCTACTAAAGTTCAGCTGGGGATAGAAAATAACTGTCATACCTTTTTAAATGAACACTTTTCAAGCATTTTGGGACAAACAGGCCCATGAAAATTCATTGTTTGCTGTTGCTAGCTAGACAGTAGACACCATATTTCTTGCATACCGTCTTTCTTTCATAACCTATAGGCCTATGCTTCAAATTATTGCCTGCACCAAAACAAGATTATTATCAAAGCAATGGCACTACGAGAAGAGAGCAATCCTACAAACCGTTTATTTGTCAACATCAGGAAAACATGATTTGGGCAAACAGAACCAATTTGCAAAGCCTACTTAGCCAGCTAAAGGTTCCTTGCACTTACCGTCAGGTTATATCAAACAAACCCAAGGCTTTGGCCGCTATTCATTGCACGCCACTGAACGGATTTCGTGCTACCTTGAAATGCTAACACAACTTAGGGAAAAGTGGAAAAAATATCACCATTGGTATTGTTTTACAATGCGCAGCATGCAGAAACCATGCAATGTGAAAATACAAATATAAAATGCATAAACACAGAGTTATTGCTTGTCACTCTGTGACAAGAGAACATGCCAGCAAAATCATCATTGAAAAGCAAAATCATCATTTCAGTGATTTCTGGAATTCCCAACCGTATCCCGTGGTTAGATGATGGACAGAGTAAAGCCTTTGGATCCATCTTTAGCTCACACACAGGTTCTGACTGTGGGACAGATCCGTCCCAGGTAGAGGTTCCAGCTTAAACATTCCAACTGCAAGCAGTGCAGTGTTTTTACTGATTTGGTCCAGTTTGGTTTTCCACCACTCAACCGAAAGTCTCAGATCAGTCTGATTTGTCCTAAAACCACATATACTGATCTGAGCTGATAGTGGCAGAAATAATTGGAATGTAGAATGAGAAGAATTGTTGGGGTGCAATACCGGCCATTTTTGATTATGTTAAGGTTGACATTAAGCTATTGCGTCATTTTGTTGGGTTATTTTACCAGTGGTTTTGCGTAACCCAGCAGGGATAGTAGTTGGTTTCGTGTTAAACAGTGTGCTGGGACCAGGGATCCCCATCTTTACGACATGTAGCAGTCGAATAACGTTTTTGGCCTGCACTATGACCGCTCGGTAAAAATGATCCATCGATTCTGTCTCGGGAGCAGCCTGCAACATTTACGGGGAAACAGCCCGACTTCTCAGCTAAGTAAAGGTTTGTATCTGCTTTTTATGAGTTGGGTTAGCTAACTTTTGTGAAGTGACAGAGGAGTTGACTAATTTGACAAGAATCAACTGTAACTGATATTTTCAAACCTGGATGAATGACTGGTGTTTACTTTGTCTTCCACTCTCAGAGCCCCCGGGGAGATGACTGAATATCGATCGGAACAGTGGAATTCCCCTTCAAGTTCACAATGGAAAGTAGTCTACTTTTACAATTATTCTACAAAATAAAAAATAATGACAAGTATTTCTGTGGAAAGTTTATTTCTTTTCTTATGTGTTTGGTATTAGCTATCTACATTAGCCTACAAATTGAGCTATTGTGGAAAATGTAACGTTATTACTTACTGAAATTAAAATGATGAAGCCGTTATAGCACGCTGAGATTTGGTAAGCGGATCCATGCCGCAAATTGGAACGCGAGGACCACAGTGAAATGGAGCTGGACCAGTGCTGGCCCATATCTGCCACAGATCCGTTGTGCGGATCTAGGCCACTTTTGGGCCGTTGTGTGTTTGGACTAGGAAACGGGTGTGCTTGGACTAGGAAACGGATGTGTTTGGACTAGGAAACGGAAGCGTTTGGCTAGATGGTTTGGTGGATCCGGCCCAGATCCATTACAATGTCTTTGCTATCTGTAAAGGCTAAGTTTACCTTGTAACGTTAGCTAGGTTGTGACAAGGTAACATTAGTTTGCTAACTGGGTAAAGGCTATTTAGGAGAAGCAGAGCAGCTAATATTACCTAATTTTGCTATCCTCTACCTGTAGCTTGCTCACCACTTAAGAAGCTATAGTACGCAAAATTATATTTTGCCTTCTTATAAAATGTTGAAATTGCTCCTTTCCTTCCAAGCAATACAAATCGGCATTTTGATCAGCTCGGTGAGGTGCGCAAATGGTGTCGTCATTTATGCCACATGTTCATTGCAGTAAAAAAAATTATGTTTTTCTGGATGGATAATTTAGTTTTTCACTGTGGCACGTTCTCTTCACGTCACACCAAGAAAAGCAATGCCTTTTGTGCATTGCATTGCCAGATGGCACGGTTTCTGTGTGCTGCACACTGTAAAACAATACGTTGTGGAGATCGTGTCCTGCCTCATCCGAAAGTTGTGTTTGCACTTCAAAGTGGCACAAAATCCGCTCCATAGTGAAGGCTTTGGAGGGCAGAGCTTGGACTGAACCTTCACGGAGAATGAAACATGAATGGATAACATCCGTTTTCTCCCCATGCTGTCTGAAACATGATTGGCTAACATCCGTTTTCTCCCCATGCTGTCTAATGGCAGCAGGCACTTGGGTTTTGTGACTCGAGTTAGTCAGTGAATATGAGATTCCAGTATTGATTGAATTGTTTTGGCCTTCAGACACAGTAAAGTTTAGGTCGATTTAACTAGCTTTCTTTTTCTTTTGTTCTTAAGTTGACGTTTCAGTGATAATGAGATGAAAACATTCTCTCTCTTCTCTTTTCTCTCTTCTCTCCTCTTCCCTTTCTCTCCCTACAGCTCCTCGTTTGATCTTGACTATGACTTCCAGAGGGATTACTATGACAGGTAAGCACAGGATTTACAGTACCAGTCAAAAGTTTGGACACACCTTCTCATTTTTTGAGAAGATTTTTCTTTGATTTTATTATTTTCTACGTGGTAGATAAAACTTTTTTTGTTTAGTACATCATTCCATATGCTTTCTTTCGTAGTTTAAATGTCTTCAGTATAAATCTACAATGTAGAAAATAATAAAAGTAAAGAAAACACAAACTTTTGACTGGTACTCTACATGAGCAATTGGACAAGGGAATTTATGTCCAGCGATTCTGTTAGTTACTGGTAGAACTGAGATTTAAAGGATCAAGTTCATGACCTGAAACACTGCAATTGTTTTGTTGCACCACTGACCGTGGTTACATGGATTCGAATAACTGCCTTAGTCGGACTGAAATCGCATTATCCGTTTCATGTAAGCACCTTAGTCGGATCGTAGTCGGACCGCACATAGTCGGACTAACACCCCTGGATAACTCGATCCGATCCAGTTGATAGTTCGACTATTGCGGCATGTAACGGTGAATTGGATAAGGAACTGGACTTTGCGTCTTTGCGCATGCTCCCTCTCTCCCTGCCAGGTCGTGACCCGGAAGACGAAAGAGGGATAAGTTGTCTCAACTGTTCATACTAATGACACGGTTTTTTATGAATATCCTGCAGACTGTCTCACAAACTTATTCTTGTTGATTATGAACAAACATAATAGAAGAGGTCCGAAGATATGAGCACCTTTACAACCCCTCCTTAAACACGTAGAAGGACGTTCCACATTTTATTTGCTTAAAACAACAGCATTACTGTCAAATCAGCTGTCACTCGGCTATTACCTGACCAAGGTTCCATGGCAATGTTCCGAAAGCCCATTTTTCCGACAGCCCGCTGTTCCGAAATTGTGAGTACAGCAACGTGAACCACTATAGCCCACATGCACATCCCAATGAATCACACAATCATAAACATATAAATGCCTTTATTTCACAAGCATTAACTTGAATTCAGAATATTATTATACACACATGCATTTGCATCGCGATGATACAAAAATATTTTTATGATTGCCAACGCATGCATGCTTTGTCAGTGCTTGACAAGATCTGCGTAATGTCCTGCGACAATCTGCCCGGTGATTTCCTTCGCATGAGTGGTAGCCTACCCCATATTCAAAACCAGAGTAGGCTAAGTTAACAAATATTGCCTAGGAAAAGTTATATGTACGAATAAGTACTGTCAAATCAGAAAGCAAATCAGCTGTCACTCGGCTATTACCTGACCAATACCTGTCAAACTCGGTGATACTATTCACAACTAATTTGTCCTTCATTTTATCAAATATGATGAAATTTGGTATTGTGCCCGTGAGGCAAGCGTGAGTTGAGTTTTGATCGGTTATTTGGCGCTGCCCTCTAAAGACAGAGACGTGACAGGTGGATCGAGATATTTTCCCGTAAATACCTTTACCTAAATACCTTTATAGACGACATCGATCATACACTCCCATTGCACTCAAACAACCACACTCAAACGAGGAGATATTGTATAAATTAGCCTATTATGTATTGTATTAATTGCACAGAGTTCCAGTGGCGCATGCAGCCGTACGCACTGTGCGTACCTTCTGCTACGCGAGAAGAAGAAGAAGAAGAAAAGAAGAAGAAGAAGAAGAAGAAGAAAAAAAAAAAAAAGAAAAAAAAATATCATGAACGCATATTTATTACAATGGGGAAACTATAAAATTGGAGTACAGACAACTAATGCCCAGCGTTGACGATGCAGATACAGAGCTGGAAACAGCTAAATGAGTTACGCAGTGAACTTTATCAAGCCCTGGAAAGTTCGGCAAATTTCTACCCAAACATTCATTGCGTCCTGAAGGTCTTGTATCTATCTACGAAAAGACTGACTGGACTTGCTCTCATGAATATTCACACAGATTTGGAAATCGACAGCGAAGAAGTACTAAAACAATTTGATGCAACTGGCAGAAGGGCAATGTGTTTAGGCTGTAACCCATTATTTGCGCGCGCGTGTGAATGTGCGTGCGTTTCTCTCGCCTTTTATCTTTCACCTTTGAATAATGTAACTTATAAACACATCGGCCCGGCAGAAACAAACAAACAAACAACCCAAGAGGCAACACGCATTTCTGGACCGATGAACAGACGCGATTCATGCTCAATCAACTGTTGTTGTTATTGGTAGTGGTGAAGAGGTCAAGCGGAAAGGGCTGGATCACCACTAGTTGTAATGAAAACAGCGCCACCTATCATCGGATATGACATGCTTTCGGCCAATGATTCGATTTATTCACTGCCATATGTATTGGGATAATAGCACTTGCCCCAAAAGATAGCATAGTCCGACTAAGCAAAGATTCGAATTATACCATCATGTAAACACACTGACTGATTCACCAACATGGCAAAATGTAATCTTTAGTTCATGGGATCAACGATTGTATTGTAGTGTAAATATTCAATATTAATTGTGCATTCAGCCTTCTATGTACAAGGGCAACACATTTAGATATTTATGTACTGAAGCATATAAGATATGGTTTTTGTGAATCAAAAGAATAAAATGAAAACCATTCAGCAAAATGTATCATGTCAGTTTAGGAAGGAAATCTGCCTTGTACAAACACTCAGCATTTTACAAATCTGTAGACATTTAGGTAGACTCAAGACCAAGTTTGATGATGGTATTGAATGCATTGTAGGATGTGCAGTGAGTCGTCAACACTTACAGTAGCTGTACTTATTAGCAGATCAAATGAGCTTCACCCATCCAGAACTTGAAAAAAAAAAAATGATATTGGAAGAGTACCTTTTCAGAGTACCTTTTACACGTTTGACATGCTGCTTAGCCTGTTTGCAGTCTCATATAGGCAGGCTACATATTCACCTACCTAACAGCAATAGCTCATTTATACAGGAAGTCTGCTATAGGCAGGTTACAAATTCACCTACCTAACAGCAATAGTTTACCCATGCAGGAAGTACTTGTGCTAAAGCACGCACTCCCTGTATTCTGTCTGAGGATGAAGAAAGTGCCTCGCTTTCCATATTACCCAACCCCCCAGTAAGCAGACACCCGCCCCTCCCCCAACCCCACCCAACCACCCTCTTCTAACTGACTGGTGTTGATATGCTAGGGGGTGGGGTGTTTGATCAGAACATATGCCCCTCGTCAGAGGGGAAACATTTTTCATGAGAGCAACAGCTGCTTCTGCTTGGAGTCCCACCCTCTGTAAACACTGGGGCTGGAGCTAGAACGCTTGGAGACTTGCTCGCTCGCTCTCTCTCTCTCCATACAACATTCTCACGGCTCACTTGGAGACTCGCTCGCTCTCTCCATACAACATTCTCACTGCTCACTTGGAGACCTGCTCGCTCGCTCGCTCTCATACAACATTCTCACGGCTCACTATGGAGACTTGAGCCTCGAGGTAGTTGCTAAGTGCAGCATTTGCTGTCATGAATATACTGTGGAGTTTTAGTTTTCATGTTGGATTTTGTCCATAGTCAAGCACACCCTGAAAGACTGAAAGTCTCTGTGTGTCTCCAAGTGCTTATCGTGTGTGTGTGTGTGTGTTTTTCAGGATGTACTCGTATCCATCCCGTGTGCCCCCGCCACCCCCTCCCCCCCTCTCGCGGGCGGTCATCCCTTCCAAGAGGCCACGGGTCAGCCTGAGTGGGGGCGGCAGCCGGCGCACCAAGAGCAGCTTCTCTTCCAAGAGCAGCCAGCGCACATCCAGGAACAGTATGCAGTGCACTTCTTCACCACACTTAACATCCAGGAACAGTATGCATTGCACTTCTTCACCACACTTAACATCCAGGAACAGTATGCACCGCACCTCTTCACCACACTTAACATCCAGGAACAGTATGCATTGCACTTCTTCACCACACTTAACATCCAGGAACAGTATGCAGTGCACCTCTTCACCACACTTGGGTGTGACCGTAGCAGAGAGAGAGAGAGAGAGAGAGAGAGAGAGAGAGAGAGAGAGAGAGAGAGAGAGAGAGAGAGAGAGAGAGAGAGAGAGAGAGAGAGAGAGAGAGAGAGAGAGAGAGAGAGAGAGAGAGAGAGAGAGAGAGAGAGAGAGAGAGAGAGAGAGAGAGAGAGAGAGAGAGAGAGAGAGAGAGAGAGATCAGCAAAAGAAAAGGAAGATGCAGTGGTTTTCCCCACTTCATTCTTTGTGTTTGCACCTTAATTTTACTTAATTGTCTGCCAGCTAATGGCTTTCACCAGCAAACACATCCTACCTAGCACTTCCTACAGGAGCTGTATCTAGTTCACATTGTTTTCTTTATTTACTCCTCAAGCAGCATAAATTGCCCCCTAATAAATATGTTATTGATTTGATGCACTTAGATGCAAATAGGAGGAGTTCATTAGCATTGACTGGCTGTGTTACTGTTAGCATTAGGCTCCTGTCGTGTCTGATTGGTAGGTTTGTGATGGGACAAATATTCCGTTTTCTGATCTGATTAAAACTCTTAGTTCTAGATGGTTCAGGTAAGAGTCCTCAATACATCCAGTAGTCTGGCAGAGTGTGGTGCAAAAAAGGTTTATTTTGCCAGTGCAATACCAACAGCATAAACCTGAGCAAGTCGCAAAACTATACTGATATCACAGAGTTTTACCATCGTTATATACATCTGGTGAGCCCCTCCTGTCACCATACATCTCTTATGGCCCTCCCCATGGGGTGTTTATGGCTCTTTAAGTGGCCTTTTGGAGGCCCGTAAACACTAGATCTCATAATATATCAAAATAGTCGCCATTCTTATTTGGTCCGTTATCATGGCCTCCCGTGCGTCCTCCGTGGCTAAGCCTTTACCATCTTTGCCAAACTGAACAGGGCTCCAAGACAGAGGTGATTTAGAATACCTTTGATACAGTGACACAGGGGGAGGAGGGGGGAAGTGGGGGGTTCTCAGGCCTAGAGGTACATAGAGGATTCCCACCTGCTGGGCTTAGACGTGAGGGTAAGACGTAGAGTGCACATAATGTGTCCTATCAATAGTGTACCTTATCTTGTAATAGTACAGTAGTTTTAATAGCTTATTATCATGAATATCCTTGTGATTAATGTTCTACCCACTGGTGATTATACTGATGGTTCTACCCACTGGTGATTATACTGATGGTTAATGTTCTACCCATACTGGTGATTATACTGGTGATTAATGTTCTACTGGTGATTATACTGACGGTTAATGTTCTACTGGTGATTATACTGACGGTTAATGTTCAGCATACTGGTGATTATACTGATGATTAATGTTCCACTGGTGATTATACTGATGGTTAATGTTCTACCCACTGGTGATTATACTGATGGTTAATGTTCCACTGGTGATTATACTGATGGTTAATGTTCCACTGGTGATTATACTGATGGTTAATGTTCTACCCGTACTGATGGTTAATGTTCTACCCACTGGTGATTATACTGATGGTTAATGTTCTACCCACTGGTGATTATACTGATGGTTGATGATACACACAGAGGTTACAGTATAGAGTTTTCCATTCCCATATTTCCCAGCACACTCCTCACTCCTCCCACTCTTCCTTCCCACAGTGCGAGTGGACGACCTGCAGACCATCAAGAAGGAGCTGACGCAGATCAAGCACAAGGTGGACTACCTGCTGGAGAGCCTGGAGCGCATGGAGAGAGACCACAGCAAGAAGTCAGGTAAGGAAGAAAGGATGCTGTGGGGGTGTGTTTGTGGCGGGGGAGAGGGACGCTGGTGCACTCATGCACTCATACTCATGCACTCACACTCATGCACTCACACTCATGCACTCACACTCATGCACCTGTTGTTAATCCTTTCGCACCGTTTCCCTCACAGTGCTGAACAAGCAGAAGGTTTAGTTAACGTACAGAGTTCAGAGAAGTCTACAATTCCAGTGAGATGGCAGGAAACACTGAGTGAAGTCTGGAGGGATCATGTTTGAGTGAAGTCTGGTTAAACAGGAAGGATCATGTTTGAGTGAAGTCTGGTTAAACAGGAGGGATCATGATTGGACAGAGAGGGTGGAAGAGGAAACCAGTGCAAATAGCGACTAGATATGATGCCTCTTCCCACCCCATGAGGGAAATGTTAAACCAAATCAATTAATCATTTTTGGTTGTTTAGTTACAGAGACACACTCGTGATGATGTTAGTGACAGAGACACACTCGTGATGATGATGGTTAGTGACACACACTCGTGATGATGTTAGTGACAGAGACACACTCGTGATGATGGTGACAGAGACACACTCGTGATGTTAGTGACAGAGACACACTCGTGATGATGTTAGTGACAGAGACACACTCGTGATGTTAGTGACAGAGACACACTCGTGATGATGGTTAGTGACAGAGACACACTCGTGATGTTAGTGACAGACACACTGGTGATGATGATTAGTGACAGAGACATACTGGTGATGATGATTAGTGACAGACACACACACACTCGTGATGATGTTAGTGACACACACACACTTGTGATGATGGTTAGTGACAGAGACACACACTCGTGATGATGTTAGTGACACACACACACACTTGTGATGATGGTTAGTGACAGACACACACTCGTGATGATGGTTAGTGACAGAGACACACACCCGTGATGATGTTAGTGACACACACACACACACACTTGTGATGATGGTTAGTGACAGAGACACACTCGTGATGTTAGTGACAGACACACTCGTGATGTTAGTGACAGAGACACACTCGTGATGTTAGTGACAGAGACACACTCGTGATGTTAGTGACAGAGACACACTCGTGATGTTAGTGACAGACACACTGGTGATGATGATTAGTGAAAGAGACACACTGGTGATGATGTTAGTGACAGAGACACACTCGTGATGTTAGTGACAGAGATACACTCGTGATGTTGGTGACACACACACTCGTGATGATGGTTACAGAGACACACTCGTGATGATGATGATGGTTACAGAGACACACTCGTGATGTTAGTGACAGAGACACACTCGTGATGATGGAGACACACTGGTGATGATGTTAGTGACACACACACACTCGTGATGTTAGTGACAGACACACTCGTGATGATGTTAGTGACAGAGACACACTGGTGATGATGATGGTTAGTGAAACACACACTCGTGATGATGATGGTTACAGAGACACACTCGTGATGATGTTAGTGACAGAGACACACTGGTGATGATGATGGTTAGTGACAGACACACACTCGTGATGTTAGTGACAGAGACACACTCGTGATGATGGTTAGTGACAGAGACACACTCGTGATGATGATGGTGACAGACACACTGGTGATGTTAGTGACAGACACACACTCGTGATGTTGGTTAGTGACAGAGACACACTCGTGATGATGATGGTTAGTGACAGAGACACACTCGTGATGATGTTAGTGACAGAGACACACTCGTGATGTTAGTGACACACACACTCGTGATGTTAGTGACAGAGACACACTGGTGATGATGATGGTTAGTGACAGACACACACTCGTGATGATGATGGTTACAGAGACACACTCGTGATGATGTTAGTGACTGTCACTAACATCACGAGTGTGTCTGAGACACACTGGTGATGATGATGGTTAGTGACAGACACACACTCGTGATGATGTTAGTGACAGAGACACACTCGTGATGTTAGTGACAGAGACACACTCGTGATGTTAGTGACAGAGACACACTCGTGATGTTAGTGACAGAGACACACTCGTGATGTTAATGACAGAGACACACTCGTGATGTTAGTGACAGAGACACACTCGTGATGATGATGGTTAGTGACAGACACACACTGGTGATGATGTTAGTGACAGAGACACACTGGTGATGATGTTAGTGACAGAGACACACTCGTGATGACGGTTAGTGACAGAGACACACTCGTGATGTTAGTGACAGAGACACACTCGTGATGATGGTTAGTGACAGAGACACACTCGTGATGATGATGATGATGTTAGTGACAGAGACACACTGGTGATGATGATGGTTAGTGCCAGACACACACTCGTGATGATGATGGTTACAGAGACACACTCGTGATGATGTTAGTGACACACACACACTCGTGATGTTAGTGACACACACACTCGTGATGTTCGTGACAGAGACACACTCGTGATGACGGTTAGTGACAGAGACACACTCGTGATGACGGTTAGTGACAGAGACACACTCGTGATGATGGTTAGTGACAGAGACACACTCGTGATGATGTTAGTGACAGAGACACACTCGTGATGACGGTTAGTGACAGAGACACACTCGTGATGACGGTTAGTGACAGAGACACACTCGTGATGATGGTTAGTGACAGAGACACACTCGTGATGATGTTAGTGACAGAGACACACTCGTGATGACGGTTAGTGACAGAGACACACTCGTGATGATGGTTAGTGACAGAGACACACTCGTGATGATGGTTAGTGACAGAGACACACTCGTGATGATGGTTAGTGACAGAGACACACTCGTGATGATGGTTAGTGACAGAGACACACACTGGTGATGATGTTAGTGACAGAGAAACACTTGTGATGTTAGTGACAGAGACACACTGGTGATGATGTTAGTGACAGAGACACACACACTCGTGATGGTGGTTAGTGACAGAGACACACTCGTGATGATGATGGTTAGTGACAGAGACACACTCGTGATGTTAGTGACAGAGACACACTCGTGATGATGCTTAGTGACACAGACACTCGTGATGATGGCCTTGACATGTACTGACATCTACTAGCTTAAGAGAAAGAAAGAGACCTGAAATCTGTGTTTCCCACACACACATAAGTCCCCACACACACACACACACACACACACACACACACTAACAGGGTGTGTCTCACTGTTCCAGAGGGGAAGAGCACCAAGGAGGAGACCTCGTCTCTTCAGCACTCCACCCTGAAGAAGGAGCGCGACACCCCTGAGATGAATGACTACGAGGAGGAGGGAGACTTACTGGAGGAGGAGGAGGTGAGCGGGAGGAGGGGACTGTGTGTGTGAGTGTGAGACGGCGAGAGCATGAGTGTGTGTGTGTGTGTGTGTGTGTGTGTGTGTGTGTGTGAGACGGCGAGAGCATGAGTGTGTGTGTGAGGGCGAGAGTGTGTGAGACGGCGAGAGCATGAGTGTGTGTGTGTGTGAGGCGGCGAGAGCATGAGTTTGTGTGTGAGGGCGAGAGTGTGTGAGACGGCGAGAGCGTGTGTGTGTGTGTGTGTGTGTGTGTGTGTGTGTGTGTGTGTGTGGGCGAGAGAAAGGACAGAAGACGGAAGAGCGCCAACCAGCATCTGACATGTGCCATGGCACCACAGCTGGGTAGCGTGTAATGGCCGCCCTGGGCCACTAGGTGGACTCATTAACTCCCTTAGGTGTGAAGCTGCTTCTGTTCTCAACTGCATCATCCTCTTCTTCAGATCAAGAGTCGGGGGAGAGAAGAGGACGATGAGGAGGAAGAGGAGGGGGAACAGGAGGAAGGAGAAGATGATGGAGACAGTGCCAGTGGAGAGCACTCTTAAACACACACTCACACACACACAAACACAGATACCTACACATATATACACACACTTAAACATATTACCTTGTATATATGGCTGAAATACAAATACCCAGGCATGCACGCCAACACATCAACCTTTAAAACTAAGCAGACAACATAACTCGACTCACTCACTCACATAGCATAGTGGTCTGCTTGCCATTGGTACAGCTCCAGATTGTGCTGCTAATCACGACATGTTTTGAAGGCAGCGCCTGAAGCGGGCTTACTTTTGGGAGGGAACGGTGTAAATACACACACACAATCACACAGTGACACAGAAGACTCTTCTGACCGCGGTCCACATCTTTGTCTGTATCCCATTCGATTCTGTTTTCTTTTTTGAAGGTAACATTTCTGTTTGTTTAATTGTTTGTTGATGCTAGCACTCTAAGTTGCTCGGTGAGTTGATGTCTTTAGGGGAATTCTGGTTGGACTGGAAGAGCTCTGCGAGGAGGTTTCACACATACCGTGTTCAGAGAATTGACGTTGCACATTCGCTTGGCGCCCTATAGGGGGCAGTGTGATCTTGAATTTCACCCTGTGAAAAACCATTCTGCTCATGGTTGCGAGGAGAATTTCTTTTGAATGTGAATGTGAATGTGAGTGTGTGTGTGTGTGCGTGCAAGTGTGTTTGGCTGGCTGAGGAGTAAATAACTGCGATTTGAAATTAGAGACATTTAGAAAGGAAAGAATATGAGCCTCCTGGCTGTACAGATTCTGTCTCATTCTGGCATGGTATGGTCACACTAAGACACAACTGAGACCTCTAAGAGGAGTGACGAGGCTTGTGGCATTGACATTGCAGTGTTTCTCTTGCCGTTATGTTTTTACATGGTTTGTCTCTGTGTTTTGGGACTGTATGTTGAATTTAAATATTAAAAAAAAAAACAGAAAACAAAATGCTGAAATGTTTATAGAATTGTTTGTGAAATTACATTGATTATTATTTATTTATTACATACTATTTGGGATTTTAGGGTATGTGAAGGGTGTTTAGCTTCCGACCAAGTGCAGTGCAAAATAAAAATAAAAAAACCTGAAATGTAGGTTGACAAAAAAGGAAAAAAGCAAAGTGAACATGTTGATGAATCTGTTTCTCCTTCCTTGCCTCTCTCTTCCCCTCTGCTCTCTTTCTTTATCTCTCTACTCTCTCCCTTCTTTTTGTCTCTCTTCACCCCCCTCCCTCTTGTTTCTCTCTGTGTTCTCTCCTTCTCTTTCCCTCCCTTTCTCCCTGTATCTGCTCTTTCCCTTCTCTCTCTCTTGTCCCTCCTACTCTCTCTCTCCCTCTCTCTCTCCCCTCTCTCTCTTCTCCCTCTCACGCTCTCTCCCTCACTCTCTTTCCCTCTCTCTCTCTTCTCCCTCTCCCTCTCTCTCCCTCTGCTCTCACTCTCCCCCTCTCTCTCTCTCTCTTCTCTCTCTCCCCCTCCCCCTCTCTCTCTCCCCCTCTCTGGTTGTTTTGGTGGTGCTGGCAGGCCCAGTCTGGCCCATGCTTTATGGGGCAGGTTTATTGACTCTGAATTTGGCACAGAAAAAGGCAGCCATTCAGTGATAAACACAGTGCAGCGCCGCGCGGCACCACTGCCTGAGCCGGAGAGACCTGTCGGGACATCGCTGTCTCAGCTGGGGGGGGAGAAGAGCAACCTCCAGTTAGCAACACAGGCCGTTGCAATGGAAACGCCACCGCTCTCAGGGAGCCAGGTGTAAATAATAACATGTTAATGTAAACGTACAGGTTGTTTTATAGGAAAAGACAAATACTGAGCTCTTTAAACCAAACATGCTTTCAAAAAGTTTGTCGTTCACGCTCGCACACACAGTCGTTAGTCGACACAGATTTGGTCGAGGCAGGACACTTTTGCTGCCCGGTGTTTGCAAAGTTCCATGACATGACAGAGTTTAATTTGATTCATCTCAGACGGAGAGTTCCATGCCAGCAGCTCTAGCAGGTTTACTAGAAAAACCTTAGGGCTGATGTGACAGGCTGACAGTGATCCAGACGTTTCCTAACGGGGTGAAAAGGCTGTGTGTCTGAGCTGGAGACGAGACCAGCCACACTGACCTGGAGACGAGACCAGCCACACTGACCTAGAGACGAGACCAGCCACACTGAGCTGGAGACGAGACCAGCCACACTGAGCTGGAGACGAGACCAGCCACACTGCCACTAAACTTTATGTGAACATTTGAAGTGCAAGGTCCCTAAAGTTTGGCC